>NC_044507.1:485000-517500 GCF_902362185.1 Chanos chanos
CTAGTGTGTGTGTGTGTGTGTGTGTCTCACTGCTCTAGTGTGTGTGTGTGTCTCACTGCTCTAGTGTGAGTGTGTGTGTGTCTCACTGCTCAGAGGCCGCATTTCACCACTCACTGCTCAGTGTGTGTACGTGTGTCTGTCTCACTGCTCTAGAGTGTGTGTGTGTGTGTGTCTCACTGCTCTAGTGTGTGTGTGTGTGTTTCTGTCTCACTGCTCTAGTGTGTATGTGTGTGTGTGTGTGTGTGTCTCACTGCTTGTGTGTGTGTGTGTGTCTCACTGCTCTAGTGTGTGTGTGTGTGTGTTTCACTGCTCTAGTGTGAGTGTGTATGTCTCACTGCTTTAGTGTGTGTGTGTATGTCTCACTGCTTTAGTGTGTGTGTGTGTGTGTGTGTATGTGTGTGTGTGTGTGTGTGTTTCACTGCTCTAGTGTGTGTGTGTGTGTGTGTGTGTGTGTGAGTGTGTTCACTGGTGTTAGGATGGGTTAAATTCAGAAACCCCATCCTCCTCTGGCTTCTGTTTCATGTGGATCCACATTAGATTAGATTAGGATCCCAGTTCACCACATTATCTGTACCAAGAGTCCTGCTCTAGTGTGAGTGTGTGTGTGTGCTCACTGCTCTAGTGTGAGTGTGTGTGTGTGCTCACTGCTCTAGTGTGTGTGTGTGAGTGTGTGTGTGTGCTCACTGCTCTAGTGTGTGTGTGCTCACTGCTCTAGTGTGAGTGTGTGTGTGTGCTCACTGCTCTAGTGTGAGTGTGTGTGTGTGCTCACTGCTCTAGTGTGTGTGTGTGAGTGTGTGTGTGTGTGCTCACTGCTCTAGTGTGTGTGTGCTCACTGCTCTAGTGTGTGTGTGTGTGTGTGCTCACTGCTCTAGTGTGAGTGTGTGTGTGTGCTCACTGCTCTAGTGTGAGTGTGTGTGTGTGCTCACTGCTCTAGTGTGAGTGTGTGTGTGTGCTCACTGCTCTAGTGTGAGTGTGTGTGTGTTTCAGTGTATGTGTGTCTGTCTCACTGCTCTAGTGTGAGTGTGTGTGTGTGCTCACTGCTCTAGTGTGAGTGTGTGAGTGTGTGTGTGTGCTCACTGCTCTAGTGTGAGTGTGTGTGTGCTCACTGCTCTACTGTAGATCAGTGTCTCTATGGCCCTGTTTAAACCTTGCATTAAGGTGTTCACACTGCTATAAGATTGTGGTCATATGCGGTCCAGAACACCTCCGAATGTGGTCGGAGTGATTGGATCTTGGTGCGAAATCAAAGCGCACTGGATGCATTTACACCTGTACTTTTGAGCTGTTCACTTGTGATTGGATCACCAAAATCAGATCTTAATGCATGGTGTAAACAGGGCCTATTAGGAGTAGAATCTGGCCTGTAAAATGACCTGAATGCATTTCTCAGTTTAAAGTGGCTCAGGCTATGAAAACGCTGGACATGAAGATTCAGTGGGTAAGAGATAAATAAATTATTGGACCGATTTTGAGCGTAGTGCATAGCAGTTCTCAGTACCGGTTCACCGGTTTAGAACCCAGTGGTACCTGTGGAGACTAGAAGAGCCTCTGAGGGGTAGAGCAGAACACCCTCCACCGGCTGACCGTGCTGCATGGTCATCACACAACCTCCCAGCCGCAAATCAAACAGCTTCACTGTGTGGTCATAAGAGCCTGAAAAACAACAAAGAGAGTTTTACAAGTCCGTTCAGTTTATTAAACATTTTACACAAGAACAACCAGGGACCAAACAGGACACAGGACACCACTACACATTCTCACTAACACAGTTACACAGGGAATGCACCCAACACTCTCACTAACACAGTTACACAGGGAATCCACCCAACATTCTCACTAACACAGTTACACAGGGAATCTACCCAACATTCTCACTACCACAGTTACACAGGGAATCCACCCAACATTTTCACTAACACAGTTACACAGGGAATACACCCAACATTCTCACTAACACAGTTACACAGGGAATCTACCCAACATTCTCACTAACACAGTTACACAGGGAATGCACCCAACATTCTCACTACCACAGTCACACAGGGAATCCACCCAACATTCTCACTACCACAGTTACACAGGGAATCTACCCAACATTCTCACTACCACAGTTACACAGGGAATCTACCCAACATTCTCACTACCACAGTTACACAGGGAATTTACCCAACATTCTCACTACCACAGTTACACTGGGAATCTACCCAACATTCTCACTAACACAGTTACACAGGGAATCTACCCAACATTCTCACTACCACAGTTACACTGGGAATCCACCCAACATTCTCACTAACACAGTTACACAGGGAATCCACCCAACATTCTCACTAACACAGTAACACAGGGAATCTACCCAACACTCTCACTAACACAGTTACACAGGGAATCCACCCAACATTCTCACTAACACAGTTACACAGGGAATCCACCCAACATTCTCACTGACACAGTTACACAGGGAATCTACCCAACATTCTCACTAACACAGTTACACAGGGAATCCACCCAACATTCTCACTGACACAGTTACACAGGGAATCCACCCAACATTCTCACTGACACAGTTACACAGGGAATCTACCCAACATTCTCACTAACACAGTTACACAGGGAATCCACCCAACATTCTCACTACCACAGTTACACAGGGAATGCACCCAACATTCTCACTACCACAGTTACACAGGGAATCCACCCAACATTCTCACTACCACAGTTACACAGGGAATCCACCCAACATTCTCACTACCACAGTTACACAGGGAATCCACCCAACATTCTCACTACCACAGTTACACAGGGAATCTACCCAACATTCACACTAACACAGTTACACAGGGAATATACCCAACATTCTCACTAAACACAGTTACACAGGGAATCCACCCAACATTCTCACTAACACAGTTACACAGGGAATGCACCCAACACTCTCACTAACACAGTTACACAGGGAATGCACCCAACATTCTCACTAACACAGTTACACAGGGAATCCACCCAACACTCTCACTAACACAGTTACACAGGGTCAATTGTAAATGGCACAGTTACCCTAGGATTCAGTCCAAGCTTGTTGCCCTGTGTCTGTTCATATGTCTGGGTTCATTTAATCCCCTCTACAGAGGGATTCATGACACTCCTTTGCTGTGTTTTTAACTACCGTCACGACTCTGACATGACCTACTTTCCTATTTTCTGAAGTCTGTCTGAGAATCTGAAGTGCCCATGGACCTCCACCCCGACTCAGTGGTTTATGAAGGGCTTACCATGACTCCTGCAGCCACAAACACTTTACCAGTCACACAGAGATCAGTCACAAACACTTTACCAGTCACACACACTTTACCAGTCACACAGAGATCAGCCACAAACACTTTACCAGTCACACAGAGATCAGTCACAAATACTTTACCAGTCACATAGAGGTCCGGGTTGAGTTTGCTGACAGCCGCAGAGCGGATATAGTCTGTGTGTTCAGTGAAAACACTGAGCTGAGATGCACTGGACACGTCCCACACACGACACGTCAAATCATCAGAACCTGACAACACACGGTAACCATCGGACAGGAAGCGCGTCACATGCACCGCCCTGAGACAGACAGAGAAACAGAGAGGAAATCCAGAATGGGTCAGAGAGGAAATCCAGAATGGGTCAGAGAGGAAATCCAGAATGGGTCAGAGAGGAAATCCAGAATGGGTCAGAGAGGAAATCCAGAATGGGTCAGAGAGACATAAAATAGGGAAGAAAAAAGAAATAGATCATGTCAAGAATAAAGGATCAGACTAAACAGTGAGAGAACATTTGGTACATTCAGTGAACTCTGTAACTACAAGAAATGAAAACAAGGCCACGCGCACACACACACACCACACACACCGCGCACACACACACACACAGTGCGCAGTCGTACTTGGAATGTCCAGAAAACTGGCGAAGAGCAACTCGGCCACTGATGTCAAACAGTCGGATCAGCCCCTCCTCACTTCCTGCCACCAACAGCTTCCCATCACCACGGAAACTACCATCATAAGCTGTATCTCGAAAACGGGAGAAACTCCGCAAAGGCTCCTGGGAGTGAGGCCCATAAACCTGAACCTGAAACAGAACACAACATCAAACACCAGTCCTGTGGGTCCGTGTGTGCACATGGGTGTGTAAGGCAGAGTGTGTGTGTTTGTGTGTGTGAAAAAGAAACTTACTCTGGTTGAGGCAGTAACTGCATAATTATGAGGCAGAACGGGGGAAAAGTCAATTTTAGTGACGGCACCAAACTCCTTAATCTGCACTGGAGCCTGAGAAAGAGAGCAAATGTAAATCTCACACACAAATACAAAGACACACACACGCACGCAATCACACACACACACACACACACACACAATCACACACTTTCTTCTGCTCCGCACCCTGAGAGAGCATAAATCACACATCTGCTCCTTAATATGCGAGCGACAGGACAACTGAGAACACACACTTCTGTAAGCGCGGCTGTTGGGCTATGAAATCAAGCCGTTCGTTAATTCCAGAATAACCTGCCCAGGTCAGTGTATGAGAGGAGAGCACAGGACAACGCCCCAGCCCAGCCAATGAGACAAAACAAACCAGACAATCATGACGACAAAACACCAAGCACTCTAAAGAATTCAGACCTTATAGTTTCTCCAGTAGAGCGTGTCCTCTGTCACTCTCTCTCCTAGTCTTGGGTACGTCAGGACCCGGGTGGGTTTGAACGAAGCCATTTGTAGCTCTCTCTTCTCAGTACAGCCAGGCCACCTGTAACACATAATAATAATAATAAAAAAAAGTTTATTTAGAGCCCAATATCACTATTTATGGTCTCAAAGGGCTTTACACTTCTATAACAAAGTCAAATCAAAATTATATTATGCATAAGTTAGAGAAAATAGATAAGTCTTTAGTCTTGTTTTAAATGTATTGAGAGAGTTTGCCTCTCTAACTTCTGTAGGTAAACCATTCCAGAGGAAGGGAGAGTGGTAGGAAAAGGCTCGGTTGCCAGTGGACTTCTTTTTAACTCTTGGAATGACTAATTGTCCAGAATCTTGAGAGCGCAGGGTGCGAGGTGGGTTATAGGGTGTAATTAAGTCAGACAGGTAGGAAAATTTTATATGTTAATAAGAGGACCTTAAAATCTGCCCTTGCATGAATTGGGAGCCAATGAAGGGAAGCCAGGACAAGGGTAATGTGATCAAACTTCTTCGTTTGGGTCAGAATTCTAGCAGCAGCATTCTGGACCAGCTGAAGACTATTAGTACTAGAGGCAGGCAGGCCAGAGTAAAGAACATTGCAGTAATCGAGGCGAGACGTGACGAATGCGTGAACAATGGTTTCTGGATCAGCCATACTTAGAAAGGGCCTAATTTTAGCAATGTTACTTAGGTGATAAAAGGCAGTTTTGGTTGTGTTCTTGATATGAGTGACTAGCGTGACACTAGAGTCAAAAATCACACCAAGGTTTTTAGCTGAAGAGTTTTGAGAGATGATGCAGTTGTCAAAATTTCGGGTAAGATCACTAAAAAGATGCTTATGCGTAGGGGGACCAATGACCAGCATTTCAGTCTTGCCTGCGTTAAGCATCAGGAAATTTGAAGACATCCAACCCTTAATAGCACAAAGACATGCCTCAAGGTTAGCCAATTCAGAGCGGTCATTATGCTGGATAGGTAAGAAAATCTGAGTATCATCAGCATAATAATGGAAGTCAATGTTGTTACTACGAATAATGTCACCCAAAGGGAGCATGTAAATAGAGGATAGAAGAGGGCCAAGGACTGATCCCTGAGGAACACCATAGTTAAGCTTGTGGTATTCAGAGGTCACATTATTATAGTGGACACACTGCTTTCTCTCAGAGAGATTTAAACCAAGAGAGCGCCAGGCCACGAATGCCAATTTGGTTTTCCAAGCGCTTTAACAATATAGTGTGATCGACCGTGTCAAATGCTGCACTCAGAACAAGCAGAATAAGAACAGAGGTAGCACCAGCATCCATGGCTAATAAAAGATCATGAGTTACTCTAGTAAGGGCGGTTTCAGTAGAGTGAAAACACCTGAAGGCTGAGTGAAATATTTCAGACAGACTGTTAGAGGACATATCAGCTGAGCAGCCACAATTTATTCAAATATTTTTTAAAGAAACGGGAGATCCGAGATGGGCCTATAATTATTTAAGGCTTCAGGGTCAAGGTTCGGTTTTTTAAGTAAAGGCCTGATCACGGCTGTTTTAAAAAAGGAGGGTACAACACCAGATTTAAGTGACACGAGAAAAGCTCTATGTAAAGTTTATCAGGTAGGGGATCAAGGAGGCAAGAAGCTGGTTTAGTAGAGTGCACCAATTTGGACAGCGCGTCTAGAGAGATGGGGTTAAATTGAGTTAAAGGGTGCACATCCTGACTATTCTTACTGTACGTTCACACTGAGCGCGTAGAGAGCGTCAAAGTGACCGGAAGTCATTCATTTTCAATGAGAGCCAGCGTCTTTAAGCGGCGAAGAGCGTCGCGGCAAAGGGCGTCGCGGCGAGGGTGGTTTGGGCGTCAAAATACAGTTGAAGTTCGGTTAACTCTATGGTAATGAGATATGACGCGGTTCGGCGGCAACCAATAGAAACTTGAAAGTGCTCCGCTCTAGAGAATTGTAGAGAACACAACAGTTTAAACTATTGTTCCCACAAAACTTTTGGTCCTAAGCAAAATGGAGGAGAAACTGATTATATCGGTGGTGGGTTTCCACATGTTGTACTGTAATGTAGGTTATGCACAAACGTTAGTGTTAATTAAAGACCAAGGCTAGTAAACGTGTCCTATAAACTCCATGCTGGAATTTGACCTAGCCTATCATTAACACAAAAGACACACAACAAAAAAAAGCTTTTAAGTAGTGTTTTTCATCAGTTTATTTTGTTACGAAATATGTAATTAGCATTGTTTATTTATTTCTGTCATCGGTCGATTTCGCACCTTCACATTTAAAATATCTCATAAGGTTAACTTATAGCCTACTGGTGGTCAGTCAGCACAAATATACCGCTCGACCTGTTTGTTTGCTTTATAGCCCCTTTAAAAACATTTGCATAACCAAGCTTTCCGAAGGAACTTGTACCCGCCTATTTCATCAACGGCAGAGCGTCCACAGTGTTCAACAGCGTCGTTGGCAGGGAGGTTTGGGCGACTCTTGACGCTCTCGCCGCGCTCAGTGTGAACGTACAGTTAGGCGCAGTAACGGAGAGCGTGCAGGCAGTCTGATTGGCTAAATTAATTTGAATATTACGACATCACCTCAGAAACTCTGTATTTATACCTCTAAGACAGTAACACATCACCGGACCCACTCACACACACATTTTATACTTAGGACAGTACATACCATCAGTCAGTCACTCTCACACAAACACACACGTTAAACCGGGAGACACGCCGAAGGCTTCTCTAGCCATCTAGCGGCTCGTAATTACAAGAGCAGCTACCATAACAGAATGAAAAGGAAACTACAGGGATACGAACAAGCATTTTCCGTTTATCACATTCTCTAACTAATGGTGACGCTGCTAACAGACCATGGGGTTAAACACATAGTTGAAAACAATTTGAGGCTGTGATTCCAAATCAAAACATATCCTGGAGATTCAATCGGTCGCATGCTGCCTGATTCCATGAAAGCGCCACTGGTACAATATCACATGAGGTTATCCTAGAATTTTATTATGAATGAGGTTATTCTAGAATTCTTTTGTAAATGATGGCATTCTACAATCCTAATTTAAATAGGATCATTCTAATTTACATTATCAGTGAGGTTATCCTAGAATCCTATTATAAATAAGTCCTTCACGCGCAAACGCATGTTCATTTCTGTTCATCACACTTGAACCATGAATATATGCCTAGTTTACGTAAACGTTATAATCTCGGTAAACTCTGAACTCATCAGCATTTCATCATTTTCAAAAACACAGCAAAGACCGACATGGCACTGACAGAAAATCATTACCTTTGTGGGCCACGGCCAAATAGATTTGCAGTTGCTTTAATGAACCTAACTTATTCAGATGAGAAAACTTCCGAACAAGGTGCGCAAGAGAGCGTCCTATTCCGACCACAAACAAAACACGTTGTACATACTCATGCTAGCTGGTCGCCATCTTAGCTGTGGTACTTCCGCTTTGAATAAACTTTATTGACAATCGTGTTCAGACGCAACAGTTGCAACAGAACGTTATTTGGACAACAGAGGGCGCAAGTAACACACGTACAGACAGACAGGCAAACAGACAGATCGATAGATAGACAGACAGAAAAACCGATAGATAGATAGATAGATAGATAGATAGATAGATAGATAGATAGATAGATAGATAGATAGATAGACCCAATGTATCATCATATGCAATGAATTTGTTAGAGGATAAGTTTTCACTCAGAAATCCAGCCACAAAATGCAGCACCAGAATGGCTGGTTTCCTTTTCCTGCCACAAGACTAACCGGCTCAGACGATAGAAGAAATCTGTCCTTTATCAGAGTTCGTAAAAAGAGAGAGAAAATATTAAGAGGAACAATCTTCTTCAAACTGAATGAAAGTTACTGGTTGATCATTGCTCATGTTGGAAACACTCCTTCTGGTGACTGCATGTGTACTGGTGTGTTCAAATGTGTATTCAAAAAGTCCTAAAATCCACTGTGTGTACCAATACACACATTAGCACAGTAGGTAAGTCAGTCATTAAAAAAATAAAAAGTGCCAAATCAGTACAGTCACACACTAACACACCAGTACTGACAAACATTAACATCAGTGCTAACGCACATTAACCTCAATCCTGACACACAGTGGTACATAAATACAGACACTAGTGATGCACAGTACATAAATGGCCCAGTTTTATTTTTTTATTGAATCTTTGAAGCATACTTAGTATGCTCACTAGTCTTAAAGTTTCATTCATTCCACTTTGTAAACACACACACATTATTGCTCTCCCCCGATTCATATTATCAGTGTAGTCTGTCCATGAGGCAGCCTATCACAAAACCGTATCAGCTTTGCGTTCATGACAACAGCGAGCCATTGGCAGCAGGAACCGCTGACAAGTGTCCAGAACAAAAGACTTGACCCCTATTGACCTGAACTAACCTATCCCAAAGGGACACAGTACAATGGTTCTGCATGACTCAGTGGAGTCAATGACTGGGTTACATTACAGTGTCAAACATCCTCGAAAGACCTCAATCACAGTTTACTGACCTCAGTCTCAGTTCAATAGTTCAGTAAACTACAGCAGTTCACTGCTCTCAATCACAGATGAAGAGTTCAAGTTCAAGTTGATTTTTTCTGTGTTTTTTTACAATCAAAATGGAAGAAACCTTGGAAGGAACCAAGAATCAACAAGGTGAGCCCATCCTCCACTGGCCAAAAAAGACATTCACAGTGTAAAAATGAAGAAAATTAAACATGAAATATATTTTGTGTAAATTACTGTAAACAAATAATAAGGCATTTTCGACATTTGCTGTGTACAGTAGCCTGCATGTGTCATTGTGCTGATTCAGTTGTTCCAGCCTTCCGAATCAGAGAGGAAAATGCCTGAGTCTGTCAAATTTGCAATAATTATCAGAGGCAATTTTTCTCCTTTTACCCTTTCATACAAGCCTGTCGATAGCCGCCCAGCTGCCCTACATGAATGTATCCCGTTAGGTGTGTGTCTTACAAGGGCGGCGGCATACTTCACAATAAAGTCAAGTACTTAACATATTCATTTCTTGTGTGTATTTTTTTTGTACCTATAGTGGCAAAATTTCGTTTCTGTGTCTGTTATAATTAAGCCACTTCGTTCCCGTGGGCAAGCTAAAGGGTAATTTTGACTCGCATCCGTATCCAGTTGTAACTGTGGTGCACCCAAAAATAGGTGAGCACTTTTGTGTTCTTAGAAAAAAAAAATTCTTATATATAAATATGGTTAAATTAAGTATTATTGATTATTCATTCTGTTGGGTTTTTTTGCTAACTGTAAGTAACAAACGCAAGCATTAGGCCTTAGTTTCACTGGAAAGAGAGGAGCGGAACCAATTAACCCAGCAGGTGTTGCACCCAGGTTTCCTAAGGTGGGGGTTTCCGCCCTCTCCTCAGAGATAAGAGAAGAGAAACGGTGGTTCGCGTCCTAACTCTTTCAGTCTAAAGATTTGTGTTTTTCAGGTCAGTGAAAACCACCGTGAAAACCACCAAAAGCCTACTTCTCAAGGGTGAAAGTTATGAAGCATGAGTGTGCTGAGTTTAGTTAGTGAGAGTGAGTGTTGATTTTCGACAGTATGAAAGTGTGAGAGCATAGAGCCGCGGCCGCATTATTACAAAATGGCGATCATCACTGTATAAACTGAACGCCTTATGAGTTCGACTGTGTATTTTGAACGGCAACTTTTTAAATGTTTGAGCTCCGGACATCCGACCGTTATTTTGATGGGGGTTATCTCTTTTTTTGACGGAATGTTGTAAGATTGATGAACGAATTCGTTGCAGAAATGTATGTAGCTAGTTAAAGTTAAGGCGGGAGTTTCGATTTTGTGAGGTAGAACCAGACAAGCATTGAGCTAACTGACATTCCCTGTGAAATGTGTCCAATGTTATGTGGCGAGAAGCGTCTTGAACCACTAAAATTGGCTATAAATAGAAAGTAAGCTAGTTTACGTTGCTGTAATGAAACTGACTGACTGAGTCTGTGCAAGATGAATGAATGAATGAAAGAAAGAAAGAATGAATGAATGAATAAAGGAAAGAAAGAATGAATCACCTTGAACAGTCAAGTCACCGATGAGGAAATCCTTGGCCAAGTAGTGAAAATGATAAGTGATGAGAATGAGCACCAGCGCAGACTTGGTCAGCTCCCCCGTCAAAAGACAACACAAGCACATAGTGCTAAGGTGGAAACAGGAGATTGGCAGAGTAGTGACAGGCCAAGGGACACAGCTGCAGGCAGTAAGAACCTCCAGAGCATACAGCAGCTCAGTGCCCAGGTGGAGACCCTGACACACATGGTGGCCACTTTGATTGACCAACAGGTAGCAAATGCCCAGGTGGTCCACTCACTGACATCACCAGCCCAAATACCACACCACCCCCTGTCACGCCTCTCCTCTCAGTCACCCCCCAATGAGCTTCCCCAAGCCCCACTGAGACAGGTCTCCACCCGAGCAATGCAATGGGAAAGACAGCTCGTTGTCAAAAGTGCACAGAACAGGACCAGCAGGAATGCAACCACTGCTTTGCATGTGGAGAGGCAGGACACCGGGCGGTGGGATGTTTGAAGCAGATCAAGTTCCAGGGAAACGGGAACCGGTCTCTGCCGAGGGACAGTCAGAGGCCAGTGCCCAGCCACAGTCCCAGTCTCAGCCAGTGAGTCCCATTCCTGAGCAGCTGCCACAACGACCCAAACACAGCACACAACAGCCACCCACACTTACCTGTCAGAGTACCACAAGATACCAAGCACCCTTAGTCGGAAAGAAAAGCCAGCTTAAATGTTTGATCAGCGGGTACCCTGTAACAGTTCTATTTGACACTGGCTTGCAAGTGAGCATAACTGACCGAGAATGGGCCGACACTCACATTCCCAGCTATGCAGTGAGACCCCTACAGGAGCTTCTTGAGGAAAACCTCAATGTTTATGCAGTAAATGGCCAAGCCATCCCCTACGATGGGAATGACGACCCCAATCTCACTATACAGGCCCCCTTCCTGGTCAAGCAGTTGTCACTACCCCGTGGGGGCTGTATGAGTGGGTCAGAATCCCATTTGGACTATCCAACGCACCAGGAGCATTCCAAAGGAGCATGAAGGAGATGCTCGACAGGCTTAGAGACGAATACTGCATCCCCTACCTTGATGATGTACTTTGTTTTTCCAAGTCCTTTGATGAGCATGTACAAGTGTTGCGCAGAGTCCTCCAAGCCCTGCAGCACCACGAGGTAAAACTGAAGCCAGAGAAGTGCGAATTATTCCGCAAAGAGGTCCGATACGTTGGCCGGTTGGTGTCTGCCGAAGGGGCGAGGGTGGATCCCAGAGACCTAGAAGCAGTGCAGTTACTGAAGCACAAGACACCACGGATAGTTGGGGATGTCAGGCAATTGCTGAGCTATTACCGAACATATGTGCAAGACTTTTCACGAATAGCTAAGCCCTTGTATGACCTGCTTAAAGTAAACTCCAACACACAGCAGCCCGAACCGCCACGAGGAAAGACAAAATGTTCCCAGCAGCCATCTCGAACCCCAGTAGAGTAGAATGAGGAACACCAGAGGATCCTTGAATGTCTGGTAGATACCCTTACCAACCCCCCAGTGTTGGCATACCCAGATTTCAGTCGCCCTTTCACGCTCCATACAGATGCTTCTCAAGTAGGTCTCGGCGCAGTTCTTTATCAGAAGCAGGATGGCAGGATGAGAGTAATTGGCTACGGATCACGCACACTAACACTGGCTGAAAAGAACTACCACCTGCACAGTGGGAAGCTCGAGTTCCTGGCATCAAAGTGGGCAATATGTGACAAATTTAAGGATTATTTATTCTACGCCCCTCATTTCACTGTTTTCACAGACAATAATCCACTAATATATATCCTAAGTACTGCCAAGCTCAATGCGGTGGGCCACTGCTGGGTGGGACAGCTTGCTGATTTCCATTTTGACATCAGATATCGACCTGGCAAAACCAACATCGATGCTGATACCTTATCCCGTTGTCCCCTTGACATCGACGCCTTCATGACAGAATGCTCTGAGGGGCTATCAGAGGAGGCAGTGTGCGCCATATGGGAAAGGAGTCGAAGAGCTCAAGGGGGGGGGCCTGGGTGGCGGCCCTCAATTTAGCATCCCAAGACCAACCTCACATGGAGCCCCTGCAGGCAATTAGTCACGATGAATTAGTAAGAGAACAAAGGACAGACCCTGCAATTGGGAAGGTTATGGAGTTAAAGGAGAACAACACACCACCAACAGAGGACAATAGGGGGAAGGTTGACACATGCACAAGGAGGCTCTTAAGGGAATGGAACAGGTTGTACATAGAGAATGGTCTACTCTACAGGAAAACAATAGTCCTGCCTGCCACCTATAAATAAATAGCTCTCACCCATCTACATAATAACATGGGCCATGTTGGCATCGAAAAAAGTCTTGAATCTTGCCAGGGAGCGATTCTACTGGCCATTCATGAAAAGAGAGATAGATTACATTACCAAAAAATGCCCATGCATTAAGCAGAAGAAGCCAGCTTGGCATGAAAGAGCGCCTATGGGTAGTATTACATCAAACTCCCCCCTCTAACTCGTGTGCATTGATTTCCTCCATCTAGAAGCCTGTCAGGGTGGATGGGAGTACATTCTAGTAGTGGTGGACCACTTCACCAGGTTTGCGCAAGCCTACCCCACCATGAACAAAGCTGGCAAGACAGCTGCTGACCGACTTTTCACCGATTTCATCCCTAGATTTGGATACCCCAGCAAACTCCACCTTGACCAGGGCCAGGAATTTGAAAATGAACTGTTCAGAACACTCCAACAGTTATCTGGCGTTGGCCACTCTAGAACTTCTCCTTATCACCCCCAAGGCAACCCTGCAGAAAGACTAAATGACACCGTGTTGCATTAAGTATTATTGATTATTCATTCTGTTGGTTTTTTTTGCTAACTGTAAGCAACAAACGCAAGCATTAGACCTTAGTTTCACTGGAAAGAGAGGAGCGGAACCAATTAACCATTATTTTGATTAGGGTTATCTTTTTTTTGACGGAATATTGTAAGACTGATGAACGAATTCGTTGCAGAAATGTATGTAGCTAGTTAAAGTTAAGGCGGGAGTTTCGATTTTGTGAGGTAGAACCAGACAAGCATTGAGCTAACTGACATTCCCTGTGAAATGTGTCCAATGTTATGTGGCGAGAAGCGTCTTGAACCACTAAAATTGGCTATAAATAGAAAGTAAGCTAGTTTACGTTGCTGTAATGAATCTGGCTGACTGAATCTGTGCAAGATGAATGAATGAAAGACAGAATGAATTAAATGAATAAAGGAAAGAAAGAAAGAATGAATGAATGAATAAAAAAAGAAAGAATGAATGTGTGAGGTGAGTGAATGAATCATTGAATGAGTGTGTGAGTTAAGTGAAAGAGTGAATATGTGTAAGGTGTAATTAGGAAAGAGCAACATCAGTGTGTCTTGTTTAAATGTATCAGTGGGCAGTGTAACAATGACACCATACATTAGGGAGAGTCTTAAATGTTTACTATATGTATTCTGGTTTCTACAATAAAGAGAGATAATTGGGAAGAGAAACGGTGGTTCGCGTCCTAACTCTTTCAGTCGAAACAATTGTGTTTTTCAGAGAGGCAAACAACAACAAATACAAATCATTTGTTAAGGCAATTCCAGTCTTGGGACCCGTAACATAACTGTTATCATTCACCAGAGATCTGAAGCATGCTACTCACAACCACGTCCGGGTGAATGTCGGCATCGTTTATTTTCAGGTTCATTAAACAATCAGAATTGTGTCCAACAGTTACATCAGTCTTCCTTTAAAGTTCTTGCAGTTGTGATCAAATTTACATTTCAGGATAATACTTTTACAGATGGCAGTCAAAAGGCTGTTTTCCACAATGCGCATACGTTTCCAAGAAACATTCACCCTCCTGTAGCGTCCCATACTTGCTTACCATTCCAATCCCACACATGCACACCAGGGGATCCACCATGAATCAATCAGAATCCACACCAATCCCAACTCCACAACTGACACCCACCTCCACATGCACCAGGCAGAACAACAAAAATGGCATAATTAAAAGCAAAAACACTATGAACAAAATTGTTTTAACAATATCTGGCTCTTACAGTACCGATGTGCATTTGCTCATTCACTGTGGTTTGTGGAGTGTGCTTTCTCTCGAGGTACTGAAGGTTGTCTAGCAATAAATTTTAACTGAATTAACAAGATAACTTTCACTGAACAAAGTATACGTATAGAGACACCGACATGATTCTGAAATGAACCTGTGGCAAAATATCTAAGAGCTAAACAAACCTGTAAAGATGGGCTAAGGGCCAGGTTCCTGTCTGTGTCAATGGAAAGGAGGTCCCTTATTCGCTGAATTTTTGTGCGGCAAAATCTGAAATGCAAACATAAATCAATGTTGTTGTGCAGGTCCAGTGGATTTAATCTGTCGTGAAGAACTCGTTGTCTACGCAAACTGTGTCCTCCTTCATTTTCTTCATTTAGCAGCAGGTTTCCCACTTGCTCAAACCGAAAAGCCAAATTAACGGGTTTTTTTCACAGCGGACGTTGCACCTACTTAGTGCTAGGTGTAAGTTCTAAGATATTACTTAAGTCTGCATTGAATATATGCAATTTGGTGCAACGGTAAAGCTTTCAGTTGTTCGTAAACTCGAAAGTAGTGCCGATTAACGCTCAAACTATGTAATTAACTTATTGGTGATGATGCATTCAAATTGGAATTTAATAGGCCAATTAATGATTCCTTGGCTGATCTCATGTGAATATCATAATAAATATCATAATCTGGTATTCACATGAGATCAGCCAAGAAATCGAACAGTATGAAATTTATTATACACTATAATATAGCGCCTTTATCTTTGCGTACCTTGAAATTCCTCTATGCTGTATAGCCTTTTTAGTGTGCCACCCCCAGATTTAAATATTTTCTGCAGGTGCCATTACTGCTGGCAGCTGTTAAAACATGAATAAAACAACCACCATTCCTGTGATATTACCTGTAAGCCTGCTCCCTCCACCACAACTTTACACCATGTAAGAGAAAACATTACTGAGACCTGCAGTTACATTTTTCATTCATCCCTGAAATTTAGAGGCTGCCTTTTTCTTTCTGAAAGGAAGAACTCTACAGCCATATAAGCCATCAGGTATAACAAAGGCAGAAACCCCTCTGATAAAAACTGCCAGTATCCTTTTAACAGGACAACTTTGAAACATATGGGGAGCTGCCAATATGTCTTCCATTCTCTTAATGAAGAATGCATCTGTTTTGGTTATTTGATCAACTTTTTTGTAATCAACACAGAACCTAAAAGTTCCATATGGCTTTGGAACCAACACTCCAGAGGAACTTCAGTCACTTTCACCTGGGTTGTTCAACCTGATCTTCTCCCTGTTGGCCAGCTCCTCATTTACCAGGCTCAATTTACTGGTGGAGAGCTGGTATGGGTCCTGTTTTACAGGAACAGAATAACCTGTCTCAACGACATGCACTGCAAGTGTAGTCAGACCAGGAGTATCTTATAACAAATCCAGAAACTTCTGCACCAAGATCTTAACATCTGCCTCCTTCTCTTCAAACAGGTGATTAAGTTGTTTATGAAACTCCCCCAAACAGGCTGAGTTTTCAAATGTACAGTGACTAGCTCCACCTGTATGGAGTCATCTTCCTGTGGAACCCTGTGCATAAACATAGTCACAGTTGGCACTTCTGAGCATTGATAGTAAGGCTTTAACAAATTAACATGTCACAACTTAATTTTCTTATGTCAGTCAGGAGTGTTGATCACATAATTATGATCACTGATCTTCACCATGATGGAACAGGGTCCATAAAACCTACCACTACAGTTGTCACCCTGCTTAGAGTACCTTGTCTCCAAGCGAAAAGGACCTTTCTATTGCTCCGTTGTTATACTGATGGTCCTTGCGTGCTTGAGCCTTTACCAGATTTTCCCTGTCAGTCTCACTGGTTACCCACAGGACGTCTTGGAAGGTATTTGGGAAAACATGCATAGGTAGTGTTGCTTGACAGACATAACTTAGACATGTTGGTTATGTGGCTTTCATAAACTTTTTATTGTTTTACATGACAGTGACTTTCAAAACACTAGAAAAAAACACAAATGCATCTATCTTATCATGATGTATTATGTTATCCATGTAAGCAGGTTAACATTAGAGCATTGTGACACACATAAAAAGCGCAAGCAGCTTTTAAAAATGATCCTTAAAGGGATGCTGTTTACATCTATCGGCAGCATGTGGCCACTGAACAAAAGTGTGAATGTGTCGAACTCGTCGTTGTCCCCGGCACTTTTCAAAACAAACTTGACGCCCATGCATTGCAGAGTTCCAGTCCCCAGGGAACTGCACGCAGTACATTTTAATGATGGTTTTCAATGTTCAATGACAGCTTTCTATAACTCCCTGTGTCTGCAGGTGATACACAGAAGGGACTGCCTAGTCAATGGCAAGCTCATACATAAGCTCCTGAAACACACCAGACACAAAGTTAGATCCATGATCAGACTAAACCTGTCTTAGAAGCCCGAAATGAGGAAAGAAATTCAATAAGGCATCTAAAACTGTACAGGTTTTGATGTTTCTTAAATGGTCCAACGAAGGGAAGGGTTGTTATGTTCTTGTTGGTAAGTCAAGATTCATTCCCCTTTTTTGTTTTTGGCAAAGGACCCACATCGTCTATCAAGACCCAGAGTCATGGAGTGTTTTTGGCGATCTGAGATGTCGATGCTCTCTCCTCTCTATTCACATTCACATGGGCAGCTATGGTGTTGGGCAGCCGTGCTCTAAAGGTTAGAGAACCGGGCTTGTGACTGGAGGGTTGCCGGTTCAATTCCCAGGCCTAACATCCACAGCTGTGTACCCTTGAGCAAGGCACTTAACCCCAGTGCTCCCCGGGTGCAAGGAATGCTGCCCACTGCTCCTGCGTCTGGTGTGTGTGTTCATTACTGGTGTGTTGGATGGGTTAAACGCAGAGGATGGCTCACTGTTCACAGCTTGTGTGTGTGCAATCACAGAAAACTTAACTTAACATCTAATGACTTAAATGTGTTGACGATGGAATGGAGTGTTGTTGATGTCTCAAGGACCCCAAATGGCCATGCAGCCCACTGTGACTCCCCTCCCCTCTGTTTTTTGGATCAATGCTGCACAAATTACTAGTTACTAGTACTGCACCTGAAACAGAACCAAAATCATTCTAAAACATTTCAAAGAAATGGGGTGTCCATTCTGAGGTCTACAAGGTTCTAGTCCCAACCGTCTCCTCCCAGCATGAGGTCTATATACTCCTGTCCCCCCTGCCTGGACCTCCAGGAGGCCCCTGCTCTGAGCCAGCAGTCCACCTCTGTTGCTACTCAACCTGACCATCAACCAGGAACAACCTGCCCTTTATAGCCACACCAAAATCTCAGCTTGAACCACAGCAAAAGATAGCACAATACAAGTAAACTTGAACTTGAACATGAAAACCTACAAACAGGCCCAAACAAAAAATAGCCTTAAACCTGCTGGGAACTACAATTCTTTTGCATCAATAAACAGATGTTATGAATCCTAGCTATGTGCTGCTTTATTAGGCCAACTGCATTTATTTCTCAAATCATTAATCCTGATATATAAAGTATCGGTCTTGAGATAATGGCATATCTCATTGAACACGGTGAAAAATATGACATGAATTGAAGAGCACTACAGCATGCTCTCAAAACCTGTATGTATTTAATGGAGATATGAATGGGTAAATCATGGCTATATACTGTACTATGCCATTACTCCCCCCTCCCTACGAACTACATAGGGTTAACTAGCATTTGTGTTGGTCCCAGTAAGCATGATCTTCTTTCATGTATACTTTGAGGACAAACTTCAGTTTTCTATTTGTCCTTTCAGTGTCGTTTGTTTGTGGATGGTATGGTGTGGTATATTTGGCTGTGATTCCCTAGGTCTTGCAGAACTGTTGCTACTGTTTCCCATGAAACTGAGGTCCATTATCAGTGAGTAAGAACTTCCGAGTTCCCCATCTACAAAATACTTCATTTTCCAGTTTTGTGATGATTTCCTTTGTTGTGCCTCGACGCAGTGCGAAAGGCTCCACCCAGCCGGTGAACTGTTCCACCACCACAATCATTGTTGTGTTCCCCCTTTTACTTTTGGGGAATGGGCCTACAAGGTCCAGAGCCACCATGGACCAGGGGTCGTGTATAGGACTTGGATTTAGCAGACCACTGGGTTTCACATTACTGGGCTTCGTTTCTTGGCACACAGGGCATGTATTGACATATGTGGCAAGGTCCTTGGACAGCCCAGACCTGAAATATCTCTCTCTGATCCGCTTCTTTGTCTTTCTCCACCCCAGGTGTCCTGCAAACATGGAGTCATGGAAGTAAGCTAGCACATTTTTCTGCAGACTCTTTGGATGAGAAGTCTTAGTAAGAGGTTTTCTTTCCCCCCCTTTTCATCCACTTTGCAAAGAAGATCCTGATAAATACTGAACTTTCACAGGAGATCAGCGTTATCACTGGGTTGGCCTTCATTCTGCTGGAGAACACTAATTATCTGTCCACATACTCCATCCTGACGCTGTGCACACACCAGCTACTCTCGAGTGAAAGGCAGTCCGTCATGCTCCCTCTGGACCATCAGTGACAAACTTTCCTGTTTGGTGACATGCCATGTGGGGGTGGTCTTCATCCTCGACATTTTCATCCTGAAGCGGATGTCTGGATGGGGTGTTAGCTGCTTGGTTCAGGATCCCTGCACAATGTTTCACTTGGAACTTGAACCCTTGGAGCGGCAGATACCACCTGATGAGCTTGCTGTTGCTATCTCTCATTCGATTTAACCAACAGAGAGCACTATTGTCGGTTATAAGTATAAATGGCTGTCCCTTAAGATAGGCTCCAAAATGCTTTGTTGCCCATACCATAGCAAAGCACTCTCTTTCATGATATCGCTGTTGGACATCACTCGGAGTTGAACTGGCGAAGCTGACCACAGCCTTGGTTCTGTTCCGCTCCTAAAACAGCACTCCTCCTGCCCCAACTTCCCTTGGATCTGTTTGAAGATGAAAGTGCTTGTGAAATCTGGGTGTGTGAGATGACTTGTCTCCCACATAGCTTCGTTCAGTGCTTGGAGGGCACTTTCAGTTTCTGCTGACCAATTCCATCTGCTGTTCTTCCTCTTTAACTTGTTGAGTGGTTCAGCCAGATCAGCCTTGTTCTCAATGAAGTTGCCATACCACGCACACATACCGAGAAGCTGTTTCACGTCCTTCACATTTTTTGGATGGGGGTAGCTTTTAATGGCCTCTAGTTTACTGGGGTCTGGACCGATGCCTTCTACGGTGGCCAAGATACTGCAGCTTATCTTCTGCAAAGTGGCATTTGTCTAACCTGTATCTGAGACCATGGTCCGTGAGCCTTTGAAGAACTGTCTCCAGATCCATGAGATGCTGTTCAAAGCTCGGCAAATAGACAATCACTTCACCTGGATACACAAAGCAGATCTTCTGCACCAGCCCTCTCATGACTTTGTTCATAAGTTGCCGAAAGGTAGCTGGTGCCCCCTTCAGGCCAAAGGGCGCAGAATTGGTACAGTCACTCTATTGTGATGAACACCATCTTGGCCCGATCAGCCGGCTCCATTTCAATCTGCCAAAGGCGTGACTTCAAATCAAGACAATTGAAAAACTGTGCCCCATAGAACCCATCCAGAATGTCTCTAATTCTTGGTAAGGGGTATGCGTCGTCCTGTGTCATAGCATTTAATGCCTATAATCCACACAAAACCTTTTCTCACCTCCTTTCTTATCGACAACAACCACTGGGGCAGCCCATGGAGAGTTGTATTTTTCAATACTCCATAACTGCAGCATTTCTTCTATCTGGTCTTTGATAAAAAGCTTTCTTTGAAGGAGCACAGGAATTTGGTCCTTGCTGACAGGGTAGGCTTCGCATGTTATGATACGATGGGTGATGGTTCTTGTTCACCCAGCTTTCTCTGCAAAGACATTGCTGAACTTTGTTAGAAGCTGCTGGAGCTGAGGGTGGCTTTGCTCAGTTACTTCTGTATCTACCTTACAGGAGATCAGTTCACTACCTGCTATAGTTGTGCCGCCTGCTTTCTCACAGCTCCCCTTGTTTCTGTAGCTTCCCTTCCAACTGGCAGGAACTTCTCCATCTCTGTACTTCACTGTATTCCTCTTGGGTTCCATTACTACATCCAGGGCTCTCAGAAAATCCACCCCAACACAACTTCAGCTATACGCCCAGGGATGATAAGCAGTTCACCATGCCAGACATGGGTGCCTAACTAAACTGGGGCTCTCATCACTCCACTAGCTTTGAGTCTGCCTCCTGAGCCTACCGTAATGCTACTGTAATGTCACTGACACCTGCCCTGCCTTGTAACATGGTAGCATGGTAGCCACAACTTCTGCTACCAACGACTGGCTTGCTCCAGTGTCTACTATTGCTACCATCAGCACCCCATCCAGCCTAACTTTCACCCTTAGAAGGTTGTGGAGAACAGGGGAACTGGAAAGGGAAATCAAGCGGCTCCAGGGCCTCTTGCTCTTGTTTCTCCATGAGCAGTGTTGGCTTTTCGGTGGTGTTGCTTTGGAAATTTGGGCAGCTGGGCTTCATGTGTCCCTCATCCTGGCAGACATAGCATTTCACCTTTTTGGTTTCTGCTGGGCAGTCTTGCTGTTGCCTCGTTGCTCTCTACCCTCTACCTAGTTAGACTCATCTAAGTCAGCCAGCACCTCTTGTCCCCTCTGCACAAGCTGCTTTATTGTCTCTGGAGTCGGATGGCAGAGGAAGTGCCTATACTCAGGGAAAGTGTGTCAGTTATGATCTGCTCTTGCTCTTAAGCATCAGGGTACAGTCTAATGTAAAGGGACCATTTTTTCCACACAAATTGTTCAAAGCATTCCCCCTCCCTTCAGGGGACATCAAACGCACGTCTCAGTGAGTCACGTGTCACTGAGCCCTCATGATACTGCAAGAACACCTGCTTGAATTTTCTCCAGCTGTTCACTGTGATCGGTCTGTACTCCCACCGTTGTTTTGCTGCACCCTTCAGATGATTTTCGACACGAGTGCTCCAAAGCTCTTCATTTACACCCCTTTGTTGGTTGTATTTCTCTATTTGTCTTACAAAGTCAATTGGATCATCAGATTCACGTGTTCAAAACATGGGCGGTGGGGAGTACTCCACTGGTGCTATAGGCCATGGGTACATGGGTATTAGTGGATATTTGGGGCCTCCCTCACCTTGCACTGTGGGTTTGCATTCATCAGCTGTCTTTTTGTCACTTTTAGTCATGTCATTGCTATCAAAGCATTTCTCATCAGGCACTAAGGCCTGTTTTGTCTGCATATCATTTGCTAAAGTCCGTATTTTTAGGCTTAGTACAGTCACACAGTCATGTAATTGTTTAATTTCCCCATAAACTTTAGTTTCAAACTGTTAAACTGCATTCAACAACTCTTTAGTATCTCTCTGTAGGGACATTTTGCATCCCTGTGTTTCATTAACAGTTGCATACTGACCAGTTTTTACATCCAGTTTTGTCAGGTCCCCCTTTACTTTGTGTATTTCCTCTTAAATCTGTTACCCCATTTCATCCATCATTTCACCTTTTACCTTTTCCACAATGCAACAGTTCAAATTTAACACCATCAGTTCGCTCATTAACAGGTAACATTGGCATTGCAATTAGTGGAGGATGTAAACAAACATTCTTTTCACTCTGCTCCACGTCGTCATTTTCCATACTCAGTAAATCGTAAACACTGCAATTTTACTGACATACACGTAATACACTTTTTACAGTTCCATTTAGCAAGCAGTGTGGATAACAGTCACCAGTTTGTTGGCTCTATTGCTGTGTTGAGCTCCAGCGTCATCCTCAGGAAACAAAAAGAAAAAATAAAAACGCGAAGGGGAAAACCCTGCCTTTATGAATACTCAAATATTTAACTGGACTGATGAATCTCCCTAAAAAGTTAGATAACAGAACAGGTTATGACTCTGAATCTCTCCATCCATAACACTAGCCCATGGGAGCATGACTAAGATTTCCTTGTCCTTCCTCTTGTACAATCGTTGTTAGGGTTTGGACCCTTAGTACTGTTTTTTTGGATAACTGACCGCTACAGGGCTCCGGTCAGAGAGCACAGTCATCTGTTTCATTAAAGCCCTTTAATGATAGAGGCATTGCAGGTTGAGTTGTATGATGTGGTGCATTACAGTTTCTGAAATCAAACACAAATATAACAAAACATGCATCTCTGATTTGTTACTGATGCGGTATTAACTAAGACATTTAAGGACTGTTAATGAAGTCTACATCTTCTCTGAATGAATACTGAACAGAATTTGTTACAGTGAGCACTATTAATATTATAACACACTGGAAATACGTACACTATATTCATAGTGATACAGGGCTAGTTCGGAACATGCTGCAACATTACTGAAACGAGTCTTTGCTAACATGACAACAACACAATGAATACATTTCCCAACAATTAAACGATACAACATCCTGAAATACAGAGAAAGAATCAAGTAAGTATGCTACATAAACTTATAACAGTAATATTGCAACCTACATCATTAGCGACTCATGCACCAGTAGCGGCAACCGAAACATATCCGAACGAAAGGAAGCGGATGCGGCAGAAAGCGCTATTACAAAATAAAAGTCCCCGTTTCGCATAAAATCTCTAAACATGAAGAATTTACAACAATCCTCTTCTGTGTGTATTACCACCGACAAAGTACCAGCTAGCGAACTAACCCGTGTGACAGGAAACAATCAGTTAATGTAACCTAGCTAAAATAAAAGAACTTACATTAGGCCTACCAAGCAAATGTTAACCATCAGTTGGCTAACTTTAACTACCAGCCAGCTTAGCAAGCTAACATCAGTGTTACGAGCCCAGCCTTTTTTTAAAAAAAAAGAAGGAAAAAAGCAGGACGTAGTAACATAAAAGCCCACACCGTTCGGTACACAAAAATCTTTTTTTTTGCAAGTTTAATGAAGAATGACAAAACTCACAAAAATAAGGGATCGAGGCGGTCACAAACGACAACAACGGGAAAACAGAAGACAAAATTTTAAAAAAACCCTCACGCTTTCTTCCTCGTGTACAAATTAACTTCCCTGGCTCCCGTGAAAAGAAAAAAAAACGTGAGTCTTCTGTTCCACTTTCTGCTACACTCACTGAACCTAACCTAAGGTGCTCAAAATAAGTGTCCGCCGATACCAGAAATCATACCCGTTTACAGAAAAGAAATCAAGTGTTTACAAACTATGGTGAAATTAACTAACACAAGAGAACAACCACTATAAACGTAAGATAACTCCAGCGTCTGCCCGAGGGAATCGGAGAATGAGAGAGAGAGCCATCTTGGGACGGGACGCTTAAATAGGAGTAGCCCCGCCCGCAAACGAATCAGCGTATCAGGCTCCACCTACAAGAGAACAGAAAGACGGAACAGACAGAAGCAGCAGCAACATACAGTTTCATTACTAACCCCCACACATCGTAACATCTGTCATATTAATAGTAATGTCAACATTAATATGGTTGTAGAACCATTATATTCAATGTCTTCAACAAACATTACAATTATTTCATAGCACCAGCAGTGTTCAGGTTAGAAAAGCCATGCTGGCTGTATGTAGCATCACAGGCAAGTGCAAGAGCACAGGTGGTCATGGCTGTGAAATTTACACTGTTCTCACACACAGGATGTGGGTACACAGAAACTTTCTGATTGAGCTTCCCAACCATCTGACAGACACGATAAGAACAACAGAAGAACACTACATCCTGATGTAGCCTGGGCTAATAAAAATGCTGCAGGGTTTTTCTCTGAGTCTCTAATGCCTGTATGACATGTCCCAGAGGCTTTATGAGCCAAGTGTCAAACCCCCTGTAAGAAGACCTGACAAGGCCCAGTCTCCTCCACTGCGTTCCAGGCCTCTGTGGCTAGACAATCTGGATGTTGTCACTTATACATCAGGGTGCCATTTTGCCCATGCACTCCCTCTGCCATTTCCTGGCTTTGAGCAAAGGAGCTGAGGATTTCCTCAGGAGAGAGGATCTCATCTGTGTCCCCATTAAGAACAGCCATAGAACTGTTTACAGCCTACTTCACAAACATACTGTCTGCCAACCCTACTGTCAATTAATTTGACTTTTCTCATGATGGTTCTGAGTGGTGCTGAATCAACCACAGTGGTACCAGTACTAACACCTTGACTTCGATATTGGTTCCTGAACGATACTTTCTTTGGTACAAATTTTATAAAATCCATTTTAACACAATGAAAATTACATTACTCGTTACGGTACAAATCTTTGGTTTTATTTTTCAGCTCCTTGGTATTTTATACACTCAAAAGCAGTTTCATAAGAAATAAAAAAAATATATAAACCTACTTACCACAATACGCTTTAACTGAAGTTGCCTGTTTCAACTCTTTAGTTTTATGTTTCAGCACCTGGGCATTTTTCCTCTCAAAGCAGTTTTACAACATAAAAAATAAACCTATTTACCACAACTTGAAGTTGTCTGCTCACATAATATCAATAAATAAAAATGTATAAAAGCCAGAATCAAACTGGGAACCTCCAGCTTACCAGATGACTGTTGTACATCCTGAACCACTGCTGCCCCCACAAAAAAAAAAAAAAAAAATACTAGAGTACAGAGGAACGAAATGTAAAAGATACAATGAATGAGTGCAAATAGTTTTCAGTACAAAACAGACAATTGCAAGTCAGTGTCTAATGTCCGCTGCTGCATACTTAAGACCTATGGCTATATAGGTTATGGCTATAGATAGCTAGCACCAGCGCCGCATCTATTACAGTAACATTACGTAAGGTTGGCAGAATTTTTATGTTTGCTAAACATCACCTGCTAAAATCCCAGTCATATCGCTGTCCTCAGTAATACTGGATGAGGAGGAGTCCTGGGTGGAGATTTTGGAGGAGGCTCTGTAACATTAGACTTGAATGATGAAAGGAAGATGGCTGTGGTCCGTTCCTCTTGCAGTCGAACACGGAGCAACTTTCTGCTCTTAAATTTATTCCACGCACTTTCAAGCATTTCATCAAATTCGTGTTGCTGGTCTTGGCAGCAATGTCCTTTTTGCACAGGCCTATATCGCATATAACGCCATTGGCATCAGGCCTGATAAAATGGAGCCACACTTTTGATCTCTTAGACATTTCTACACCTACTATGTGACACACACTGTAGTCAAGCCTGTCAAAATACAACACACGCACATGAGCCCTGTCTCTGGGCGTAACGTAGTGTTTTTCCTGCATGCCTCTACCACGTGTTCATGTAGCGTTATGTTAGACAGCCAGTCACCAGCATTATTAGATCCTGGTACAGGCACATGTAACGTTAGGTTATGAGATCCTGGTACAGGCACATGTAACGTTAGGTTATTAGATCCTGGTACAGGCACATGTAACGTTAGGTTATTAGATCCTGGTACAGGCACATGTAACGTTAGGTTATCAGATCCTGGTACAGGCACATGTAACGTTAGGTTATTAGATCCTGGTACAGGCACATGTAACGTTACGTTATCAGATCCTGGTACGAGCACATGTAACGTTAGGTTATTAGATCCTGGTACAGGCACATGTAACGTTAGGTTATTAGATCCTGGTACAGGCACATGTAACGTTAGGTTATTAGATCCTGGTACAGGCACATGCTGCATGCTTACTTGCTCGCTGATGCTGATGAGATTTGCTCCTTAAGTATCGAAATTTGGTTCCAAATGATGACAGCATTTTTCGGTACTCGATAGTATGTAAACAATTTGCTCAGTGTCATAAAAGTATCAAAGTTCAGTACCCAACCCTAGAGACATCCGAGTTGTTTTTTTTTTTTGGAAAGCTTCTGAATCAACGCATGTGTTAAGGCTGATTCATACTTCTGCTTCAAATCTACGCTGTAGGTACGGCATAGGTTCTGCATAGCCGCATACCCTACGCCATAGCCTACACTGTAGCCTGAAGTGCACCTCCCCAGAAATGTAACCGCATGTCGTGGCAACGCAGAAAACAACTCTGATTGGTCCACTTGGTAGCATCACCCTCCGTCTGCCTCAATCAGTTCAGTGGTCTCACACCGTCTACATACCGTCTCCTCCGACACTTTCAGTCGCCATTGAAAACTTTCCGGAAAAATGGAGAACCGAGCACACATTATCTTGAGAGCACCGTTTGTTTTTCCCCCAAAGTTTAGAAACTTGTCCCTCTTTTTAACACAAAATTTGTTTCATAGACATTGCTGTGCAAAGACTGAATTCCAATTTTTTATACATTATTCTCACCAAAGTTTGTAATGGACGAAGAAATTCAACACAGTGGCATAGAAAACGCACCACAAGCTAACGTTTTGAAGGTGAAATTGCAGATCGACGCAGACACACCAGCGCTCGCAATGGCATGCTACAGCGTAGGCTCTGCGTAGATTCGACGCAGAAGTAGGCCTATAGTTCGGCCTTTAGAAACATAACTGAAGAATTTGGCTTGTAAAGAAAGATAAAGTGAGAATTGTTGTTTATTTCGAAGCCTTCTGAGAAAAAAGTGGATTTTCCAAGACTACTTCAACACTGACCATTCTGAAGGTTGAATACTTTGTTGTAGCTGATGAGTCGAGAACTCCGGCGAATAGTTTAATATTCGCTAGCAATGCATGTGATTAACATGTTTGTACAGACATTATTTGGAATGGTGACGTGAAGATTATTTCGGTTTGAAATTGAGGGTAAATTTAAAACCAATTGGAGTTTTAGGCCTGTTAGTCATGTAACCGCTCTGTTAAGTTTGTTTATATGTGTTGTATTCGATCATTAATGTCACTCTATGAGTGTCGTGCTTTGCTGAACACATTAGGCTGGTGTGTAATTACATGTGTGTAAAACCCAGTAAGGTTAATGTCATTTCATAATTTTAAATAATTGTGCAATGTGTAATAGTAATCTGTCATCTGAGTGATAACAGAAAGAGCAAGAGCACAGTTCTCAAACACTAAGAGCAACATGGTTTGCTTCACTTGGTATAGTATAAGCTCACTTTTGTTCAGCTCTTAAGCAACCTTTTGGACCATAGCCTATTGAGTTATTCAGCTGAAATGACTGATTACCTCAATTCAAAAGTCAAAGTCAAAATGTTTATTGTCTTAAGCACAGTTAAAACAAGTTTCCCCGTACAATGAAATTCGTAGGCTACTTTGCCTTCCACACGGAACGCTGTTTATTAAATAAACACGAGGAAAACAATAGAAATATCCAAAGAACACTGTGCAGTATGTTCAATTGCCTGTACGAGAGCACTGCGCTTATAAATAAAAATATCATTCTATTCATTCCATGATAGCTATTCACTTTAGCTTACCTGGTCATTGAGGACACGTAGCGTAAACTTGTTGCAACACAAAGGCAAATTAAACATCCATCCACTATCTAGATTACACACAGCTAGCAGGCGAGCTACGGAAATGTCCTGGTAGACCAGCTAAAGTTAGCCAGCCCTCCTCACCAGTAATAACAGCATTGGTCATGTTACTGATGTAACCATGTGAATAACAAACGAAAGACTCAGGCCCGAAGTTATGAGTGGTGAACGAATCACTCATTCCTACGCTGAGCCTGTTCAGCGGCCATGTGACAAGTGAACAGATAACACAGACCCCAAAGATCCGTTCATGAACGAAGCTCAGCCTGAGTGGCACGCATGCGCGGCTTAAGGAAAAAAATGAACCAATTACTCGCTTAGACGAAACAAAAGATACTTTAAAAATGAACGAATCGTTCACAGACGACACGTCACATGAGAAGCCTAAACTACTTACATGTAAAGATTTTGGTTAGTGTAGTTAATATGGGACCTGTGAGTGAAATCAATTCCTGGAATTTTGGATGAGATCTCATAATATTAATGACACTGCTTTGTACTGCATCGCGCTGCCATGTACTGCAGATTGGTTTTTGAATACGAATGAGTTTTGATGGCGAGTCACTGGTCAAAAAAACACTCAATAACTACCTGGGTAGATAGACTTTTTCTGTTTTATTTGTTACTTTGACAAGAGCTTTATTTTTTTTTGTTTGATACTCTCTGAATAGAGAAAAAGGGATGTTGTGTAACCCTGAAGTATTTAAAAAATCTAACTAGCTGTCAGTTCACTCCCCCTCAACTGAGCTTAGTGCATGTTAACTGACCCATCATTACATTTAAGTCTAAACTGAGTAAAGGTGTTACAGGTGTTACATAGCTGTTATCATCCTCAGATACTAAGACTGACACATAGACATAGTAACATAGTAACAGTACTGACCCAAAGTAACGCATTAGTATCGTTGAGCTAACCTTAACTCTAACCCTAACCCTAACCCTAACCCTAACTCTAACCTCTAACTCTAACCCCACTAAGCTGCAGCACAAGACCCCCTGAGGCACCTAGAGACTTATAGAATATGGTTGACAGGATGGGAGGATCTGGAGGTCTGGACAGAGATGAGGATTGGAGCGGAGGCTCTTGAGCCAGCCTCCCCACTGGGTCTTCAGCAACAGGAGACACAGAGGTAACCGAAGCCTCTGCGTGGTGACTGGATCTGCCAGCGGCGTCCTCACAGTGGCTGGCTGCGGAGCTGGAGCCCGTACTACAAGAAAACTCCCCACCACAATTGACTCTGGAATCAGACTTAGAAGCAGGATCAGGGGCCTTTTAGGTTGTGGGAACTGGGAGCAGCAGTGGGTGGACAGACCGAACAGACACTGGATGGCCTTGGTGAACACGCCTCTCTCATGCTCGTCAGATGACACACTTCTCCAGCTTCATCTCAGTTTTCTTTGAAAGTACTGGGAGCATCGAGAGTCGAACCTCTGGCGTCCATCATAGCTCTCCAGATCCATCCGCAGATTGGTGAGGTCTTCTGTTACGAATTGGGTCAGACACTGGATGCATGTGACCAGCTTAACATGGAGTCAGGAACAATGCAGGAAACAAGGCAGGATGACGACAGAATTCAAAATAACTCAAACTTACCAGTGCCACTCAAACACATCAAAGTAAAGTCATCTTCAGCCAAGACATCCCCCAAGGAACAAAGGCAAGGTAGGGGTATCTATACAGAACAGACAACAGGGCTTTATTCCAGAAAAAGGAAATGCCATGATTGAATTATTACCTGGATGTACCAAAGGAAACAAGGCAGTGACTAAACAATGAAAAGCTGACTCAGAATGGCTACCAAAGAGTCGGAATGAGAACCTGGGCTGTGACACACCTCTGGATGACTGTCCCTCTCCATGTGAGAACCTAGGCCGAGACACACCTCTGGATGACTGTCCCTCTCCATGTGAGAACCTGGGCCGTGACACACCTCTGGATGACTGTCCCTCTCCATGTGAGAACCTGGGCCGTGACACACCTCTGGATGACTGTCCCTCTCCATGTGAGAACCTGGGCCGTGACACACCTCTGGATGACTGTCCCTCTCCATGTGAGAACCTGGGCCGTGACACACCTCTGGATGACTGTCCCTCTCCATGTGAGAACCTGGGCTGTGACACACCTCTGGATGACTGTCCCTCTCCATGTGAGAACCTGGGCTGTGACACACCTGTGGATGACTGTCCCTCTCCATGTGAGCTTTTGCTGTCATTAGTGAAGCCTGCTATTGTGAAGGTGACACAGTAAATGGCTAGGAGACCAAAGTACAAATGTTTCCCAGCATAGAACCATAATTCACATCCTTCTAGTCTCCCTCACTTTACCCATGTACAGCTCTCTCCATCTCTGTCTTTTTCTGTCTGTCTTTTCTTTACAGAATTTCTCTCTCCTCATGTCTTTCTATTTTTCTTTCTTTCAGTGTTCTCTGCTACCCTATCTTTCTCTTGTTCTCTGAATCTGAACTGTGGCCTGCGATGGACTGGCAACCTGTCCAGGGTGTTTCCCCACCTTTCGCCCATTGAACACTGGGATAGGCTCCAGCACCCCCCACAACCCTGATTAGGATAAGTGGCTTAGAAAATGAGTGAGTGAATCCAAACTATTATTACCTATACACCCCTGTGCCAGACGGCATGAATCTGAACTATACTAAACACAACATGTCAGTTTCATCCACAGAAATTTAGATCCTAATATAAACTATACTAAACACAGCATGTCAGTTTAATCTACAGAAATTTAGATCCTAATATAAACTATACTAAACACAGCATGTCAGTTTCATCTACAGAAATTTAGATCCTAATATAAACTATACTAAACACAGCATGTCAGTTTCATCTACAGAAATTTAGATCCTAATATAAACTATACTAAACACAGCATGTCAGTCTAATCTACAGAAATTTAGATCCTAATATAAACTATACTAAACACAGCATGTCAGTTTAATCTACAGAAATTTAGATCCTAATATAAACTATACTAAACACAGCATGTCAGTTTAATCTACAGAAATTTAGATCCTAATATAAACTATACTAAACACAGCATGTCAGTTTAATCTACAGAAACTGAGATAGTAATCTAAACTATGCTAGTTAATTCATACATTATTTCACTCCGGATTCCTGTGCTCTATCCAGTTTACAGTCAGCGCTCAGTCATAATGGTATGATAGTCTGTTCAGACGGGCCGCGTCATGGTTTGGGCTGGTGCTCTGTGGCGTGCCCAGGGATTGCTCAGATAACTGAGTGGGAAAGTTAAAAGGAACGTTTATTGTAAGCAGCCCTTTACTGAAAAAAAACACAAAATCCACCTGAAACTGTCATCCTGTGAGAGGCAGGAACTTTCACTGAGCTGTAATTAACAGAATGATTAATAACATCACGAACAGTTTTTACAAGATACGTCAGTGCGTGTGTGGGATGAGGGTTCAGTTAAACCGATGACACTTTAATAAGTATGAAAATTAATAGTGACCACAGACACACAACCTTCAGATATACTGTTTCAGTACACATATGGCCAACCGGTCATTCCTACACCAGTAAGCTGTTGTGTATTAACCTCCAAAGGTTGAAAAGAAGTGTGTGTTGCTCTCTGTATATTCTTACAAAGAAGTGTGTGTTGCTCTCTGTGTATTCTTATAAAGAAGTGTGTGTTGCTCTCTGTGTATTCTTATAAAGAAGTGTGTGTTGCTCTCTGTATATTCTTATCAATGATCTACTGTGTCTGGCAGTGTGTGTGTGTGGGTGTGTGCGCGCGTGTGGCAGTGTGTGTGTTCACTAGACGTCACTGGGATCAGCCCTTCTGATGTCATCAGTGATGAATAAACATTGTGCCCCCCCGCCCCCCCATACAGGATGATGCTGTGTTATCTGTGGTGGAGGCCCTATTTGTATTTTCTGACTACTGTATTTCCTCCTAACACATTTTGCATGGTAAATAAAGGACCTTCACCTAGGGATTTCCACTGTATGTGTGAGTGTGTGAGTGTGTGTGTGTGTGTGAGTGTGTGTGTGTGTGTGTGTGTGTATGTGCATGTGTTGTGTTGTGTTTGTGTATGTGTGGTATACGTGAATGTGTGTGTGCGTGCGTACATGCGTCGGTGTGTGTGTGTGTGTGTTGTGTGAATGTGTGTGTGCGTGCATGCGTGTGTTGTGTG
>NC_044507.1:525000-527500 GCF_902362185.1 Chanos chanos
CTCTTAGCTGCTATACCGTCGGTCGGCTTACGTCACTTCAGCGTTCCTACTGGCGGTGCGAAAGCAAACAGAAAAAAGGCCCTAGAACGAATGTAGTTCTAGGGGAAGCTCCACAGGGGGTAGTTCCTATCGAATTAGACCCTAGAACTGTTCGGTGCGAAAGCGCCTATAGACATTACCCATATAGACATTATAGACTACACACCATACACACTAGGCACTATGTACTATAGGACTTTACACTACTGAAACTAGGGCTGTCCTGAAAACCATGTTTGGGGGGGGGGGGGGGTGAGCACGACTCGGGAAGGACTCAGTCAGACATTTCCTCCCTCTCGGAAGAGATGGACGGCATAGCGCTACAACATGTCGTGTCTTTTGGTTTCATTAAAGGCATTAATTTTTTAGGTTTCTGTTACAACTAGTTCAGATTGACTTTCTCTCCCCTGTAACGACTTCATTTAAATGGTTCTGTCACCATACGTTCGGCATTTTCCCTTTAGCGGCCAAGGTGAACTGATGGTTTACGTTCACTGCTGTGAGTGAGAGGGATGTCAGGGGCCTAAGCTGAGATGGTATAGACCCTAAAACTTACTTTATTAGTGAGGACTTACTTTATTAGTCAGGACAATGGACTTTATTAGTGAGGACAATGTTGGACTTACTTTATTAGTGAGGACTTACTTTATTAGTGAGGACAATGGACTTATTTTATTAGTGAGGACTTACTTTATTAGAGAGGACAATGGACTTACTTTATTAGTGAGGACAATGTTGGACTTACTTTATTAGTGAGGACTTACTTTATTAGTGAGGACTTACTTTATTAGTGAGGACAATGGACTTATTTTATTAGTGAGGACTTACTTTATTAGAGAGGACAATGGACTTACTTTATTAGTGAGGACAATGTTGGACTTACTTTATTAGTGAGGACTTACTTTATTAGTGAGGACTTACTTTATCAGTGAGGATTATGGACTTACTTTATTAGTGAGGACAATGTTGGACTTACTTTATTAGTGAGGACAATGTTGGACTTACTTTATTAGTGAGGACCTACTTTATTAGTGAGGACAATGTTGGACTTACTTTATTAGTGCGACAGGTCGGTAAACTTAAGTAATTAAAGCAAATATTGGATGTTTTACAGTATTTCCACATTTTAACAGTGCAATTAAAATGTATAGATTTAGTACAAGAATGTGCTGACAAAATGTAGTTTGCACTTCGCCCTTATAGATTTAACAAAAAAAAAAAAAACATCAACAACTCAAATATCTGAATCCCAAAATTGAAAAACGAATACCTGCCCAACGAACGAATATCCGAATAGTCAAATATTTGGGTCCAGCCCTAGCAGACTCAAAACATTATAGACCTTACACTGTAGACACTGTATACTATAGACCATACCCTATACACTGGAATAGATCAGCAGTCTATGCTACCCTCTGCATATTCATCCAGGGTAAACTGCACACATTATACCTGGCTAAAACAGGCCAAGATCACAGTATCTGACAATAATCACAATCTCTCTCTCTCTCTCTCTCTCTTTCTTTCTCAGAAGGCTCAAGTGGTCCAGTCTGAGGGGAAGATCTTGATGGTTCCGTTGGGAATCAGTAAGCTCCGGGTGCGCTGCAGAGACCCACTGGTGCCATCCCAGTGGAGTGAGTGGACACCCTGGAAAAATGTAACCATCTGAGAACCACCCTGAGTCCCTCTCCCTCTTCCTCTCCCTCTGTTCAGTTTTCTCTCTTCTCTCTGACTGTTCTGGGTGCAAGATATTTATTTATCCATGTGTCTGTTTATGACATATGTTTGTGTGTGTGTGTTTGCATATATAGCTGTGTGTTTATGTCTCTATGAATGTGTGTGTGTGTGTGTGTGTATTTCAAACACAGGTGTGTTTTCTCTGTCCTATTAAAATGCTCTCTGTTCCCCTAATCATCTGTCTCTTTATTTTTGTATAGTGTGTGTGTGTGTGTGTGTGCGTGTGCGTGTGTGTGCGTGTGTGTGTATGCGTGTGGTGTGTGTGCGTGTGATGTGTGTATCTGCATTTATTTGTGATGCAAATTTTCCAGTGTAGACACAGTTATAACCTCACACTTCAGAATTACAGGAGAGAAGTAGGAGAGAAAGACAGGAGAAGGAGAGAGAGACAGGAGAAGGAGAGAGAGACAGGAGAAGGAGAGAGAGAGGAGGAGAGAGACAGGAGAAGGAGAGAAAGACAGGAGAAGGAGAGAAAGACAGGAGAAGGAGAGAGAGACAGGAGAAGGAAAGAGAGAGACAGGAGAAAGAGAGAGACAGGAGAAGGAGAGAGAGAGGAGAAGGAGAGAGAGAGGAGAAGGAGAGAGAGAGGAGAAGGAAAGAGAGAGAGGAGAAGGAGAGAGAGAGGAGAAGGAGAGAGAGAGGAGAAGGAGAGAAAGGATGGATGGATGGATGAAGGGAGGGAGAGATGACATGAGAATACGTTTGGTGCTTTGGTCCTGATGAG
>NC_044507.1:532500-545000 GCF_902362185.1 Chanos chanos
GAGTGGGTGAAGTCTTCGATCACGGATTGGCTGAGTGGGTGAAGTTTTCAATCATGGGTTGGATGAGAGACTGTATGCATGTGCAGGTGAAAAGTTTTTACTTAACACAGGGCAGGAATCAGGGTGGCACGGTGGCACGGTGGGTAGCACTGTTGCCTCACAGCAAGAGGCTTTTCACCTGCACATGCATTTGATTCCCGGCAGGGAGGCCAGGGTCCTTTCTATGTGGAGTTTGCATGTTCTCCCCCTGTCTGCTTGGGGCTCCAGTTTCCTCACACAGTCCAAAGACATGCAGGTTAGGTGAATTGGAGGGTGTTTCCCTGTCTTTCGCCCTATGAGTGCTGGGATAGGCTCCAGCACCCCCACAACCCTAATTAGGATAAGCGGCTTAGATAATGAGTGAGTGAGTGAGAGCAGGAATCAGGAACAGAAAATGGGAAGAAAGAAAAAAATAACCCAGACTTACAAAATGCAGGACCACACAGCAGGAAAAGCAATGACATTCGCACAAACCGAAAACCAGGCTAGACGCACAAAAACAGGTGAACACTATGACTGAACACTGCGACTGAACATTTGGCCCAAGAAACTAAATCTATGGCTGTGTCTGAAATGGCGTACTACATACTACTCGTATACTGATCTTGCCGTAAAAGTAGTAAGTAGTATGCAGTACATGAAAAATAAAAATTTTGCAGTACACGACAGTTACCCGGATGATGTACTACTCTGGCGAAAATTTGCAGTATACAACCGGACTTCGTCGGGTTCACTTCGTCGGGTACTGCATCCCATGAAGCAACGCGGTGATTTCCAACTGTCAAAATTCCATAAACATGGCGGACAGTGACAGAAGCGGCTTCAACTTCAACTTCAACTCCAGTTCCAAATATAAATGTATCAATTGGCTATTTTGGTGTAATAAATCTTCATATGCTTTCTTATAGGACCGCTTTTGATAGATGTCTGTTGTAGTCCGATAGTAAACGTGTACTACACTACACGAAAGTTCTCATAATCGCATACCATACTGTATACAAGGCTGGGGAAGGGTGTGCAGTACACAGTGTATGCTGGGCCAGTATGCAGTGTATACTGGACCAGTATGCAGTGTGCGGTATGCAGTGTGCAGTATGCAGTGTGCAGTGTGCAGTGTGCAGTATGCGGTATGCAGTGTGCGGTATGCAGTGTGCGGTATGCAGTGTGCGGTATGCGGTATGCGGTATGCAGTATGCGATATGCAGTGTGCGGTATGCAGTGTGCGGTATGCAGTGTGCAGTATGCAGTATGCAGTGTGCGGTATGCAGTGTGCGGTATGTGGTATGCAGTGTGCGGTATGCGGTATGCAGTATGCGGTATGCAGTATGTGATATGCAGTATGCGGTATGCAGTGTGCAGTATGCGGTATGCGATATGCAGTATGCGGTATGCAGTGTGCAGTATGCAGTGTGCGGTGTGCGGTATGCGGTGTGCGGTATGCAGTGTGCGGTATGCGGTATGCAGTATGCAGTATGCGATATGCAGTGTGCGGTATGCAGTGTGCAGTATGCGGTATGCAGTTTGCGGTATGCGGTATGCAGTGTGCGGTATGCGGTGTGCGGTATGCGGTGTGCAGTGTGCAGTATGCGGTATGCAGTGTGTGGTATGCAGTGTGCGGTATGAGGTATGCGGTATGCGGTATGCGGTATGCAGTGTGCGGTATGCGGTATGCAGTATGCGGTATGCAGTGTGCGGTATGCGGTATGCGGTATGCGGTGTGCGGTATGCAGTGTGCGGTATGCGGTATGCGGTATGCAGTGTGCAGTATGCAGTGTGCGGTATGCGGTGTGCGGTATGCGGTATGCAGTATGCGGTATGCAGTGTGCGGTATGCAGTATTCTAGTGTGCCATTTTGGACACAGCCAATGAAAACACTACTCAAACTGACCACCACAGGGAGTGAGTGAGAACCTGGGCATAAAAAATGCATACAGTATGAAGTAAATGCACAGTAAATATACAGGACGTTAAGAATGGGTACGAGATGGCAGAAGATGTAAAAGTGGAGTCAACTGCGTGAAAATTCTACATATTAAGCAAACCATTCAAAGTCACAGCTGTAAATAAACCCGGAGACTCATAATGTGATTTATTTACCTCAACGTCAGTTGAGTAGGCGGTCGCATTCGCATTTACACTACTATAAGAATGTGGTCATATGCGGTCCAGACCACCTCTGAACATGGTCTGGGTGACTGGATCTCGATGCCTCAATGCACATTGGGTGCTTTTACACCTGTAGTTTAGAGCTGTCTACTTGTGATTGGATCACCAAAATTGGGTCTAATGCAAGTTGTAAACAGGGCTACAATGACTCTGACATGACAGTAGACCCAGACTGAGTCACGAAGACAAAAACACAGGGGACTGAAATACTCAAACCTAACACAACACAGGTGAGACAAGCTGAACTTTAAAAAAGACAAAAACAAACATAACAAACGAACAAAAAAACCCCAGGTGAATCAGAACAATGCTTGGTGTCCTCCAGCTCCCCCTGGTGGCCACATGGAGATGTGACAGCAGCATTTAACAGCGGTACGTAATATATCTAGATAAGTGTAACATGTCACCGTTTACATTATAATGTCATCATAAATGTAGTTAAATTATTATAATGTAAACGATGACGTCATAAATGTGAACATGACATCGGCGGCAGCAGTGGCTGAGTGCTGAATGAGGATGGTCCAGGAAAAGAGATTGTTGTGAGAAGAAACAACAGCCATGCGGAGCGGTGGATAGTGTAAGTAGGGAGACAGGCGTGTTAAGCCCTGTGTGTTAATGTTTGTTAAGTCGGGGGGGAGGGTGGGGGGCAGGGTGTTGAGGAGTGTGACAGCCTGGGGTAGAGGCAGGAGTCTGTTGATGTTTGTGGATCAGAGTGTTTAAAATGACATTAATGACTATACTTTGACAAAATGTTTCATGACTGATTCAACCCCCCTCTCCCTCTCTCTGTCTCTGTCTCTCCCTCTCTCTCTCTCTCTCTCCCTCTCTCTCAGGGTTTACATCTGACTAGCAGTGGATTAACACAGAGAGAAGGAGAGAGATACAGAACCAGAGGCATTGAGTTAGTAGGGAATTACACAAATAAACGGCAACATAACAGTTCAAGCCTTTTAAATCACAAATCACATTCAAACTAGGGCTACTATAGAATATTTTTACTTTCAAATTGCAAATATTTCAACTTGCAAATATTGTTTCAAATATTCTATAACAGAGGTCATTCCATGTCATTTCAACCAAATAGGGAAAATCTTTCCACCACACAATCTCAGAAGTGGCTGACCATCTTTTTCTCCTGAAGAATACACTCTGACATGAAATATCCCAAAATTTTAGCTTCTTACTCCCAAAATCTTTCTGTGTAGAATTTATTTAGTATTGGTGAAAACTATCTTGGAAGTAAGGATTTTTCTGATATTTGGAGCTCAGTTACTTGGCCATAAATGTGACCACTCACTCATTATCTAAGCTGCTTATCCCGATTAGGGTCGCGGGGGGTGCTGGAGCCTGTCCCAGCACTCATGGGGCGAAAGGCGGGGAAACACCCTGGACAGGTCGCCAGCCCATCGCAGGGCGGACACACAGACAAACACATTCACATTCATACTTCAGGGCAATTCACTTAACCCGCATGTCTTTGGACTGTGGGAGGAAACCGGAGCTCCCGGAGGAAACCCACGCAGACACAGGGAGAACATGCAAACTCCACACAGAAAGGACCCTGGCCGCCCAGCCGGGAATCGAACCCGAGACTTTCTTGCTGTGAGTCGACAGCGCTACCCACTGCGCCACCAATAAATGTGACCAGAGTTCTGAAATTTGGCTGTTTCAGTATTTCCTGTAGGTTCCAAATTGATGTTATGCTGGGCAGATTTTAAAGGCTCTATCACTAATGAAGGAACAGTCGGTGTCACACATTTCTCCTCTCTGTTGACAAGAGCGGCTGTGGTTCACCCTCACGTTTACCCAGTAAAACCCACTGGTTATCACTGGTTAGACTGCAGGTCAAGTATCTTTTCCCTCCTGGTGTCCCAGAATGGTCAGACAAGGTGTCTGTGACAGGTTACACTGTGTAGTACATACAGTGCTGTCTTGTGGATGCATCTCATTTTATTTTGTGCTCTGGTACTAACATATTCATAGTCATATGGTAACGTACTCATATGGTCTGATAGACCTGCCCTTTTATAGACTGCCTAATATGGTCGTATAGAACCTTCCTTATATGGTTATATAGACCTGCCTCTTCATGTTATGAGTCCGTAAGACAATCAGGAAAAAAAAACTTTATTTCAAAACACAAATACTGCTTCATTTGAAAAAATACACTCCAAAAATATACATTTATATGAGAAGCTCCTGACACAGAGATGTGCTTGGCTTAATAATTTCTCCTAAAAAAGCCCAGAGCTGGAGAGAGCAGTGCCCAGTCTTCCCCCTGGCTGAACTCATAACTGACAGACAGAGAGCTCTGTGACCCTGGGGCTGAGCTGTCCCATGGATGGATTGATTTGAGGAGAGAACAGATGGAAATTTGGAGATTTTTCACAGTGTGAAAGGAGGGAATGGTTGGAGACAGATTAACCATAGAGCAGTGGAAGAGTGTGGACCAGAGATGGAGCAGTGGAAGAGTGTGGACCAGAGATGGAGCAGTGGAAGGGATGGGGACCAGAGATGGAGCAGTGGAAGGGATGGGGACCAGAGATGGAGCAGTGGAAGGGATGGGGACCAGAGATGGAGCAGTGGAAGGGATGGGGACCAGAGATGGAGCAGTGGAAGGGATGGGGACCAGAGATGGAGCAGTGGAAGGGATGGGGACCAGAGATGGAGACTCCAGGTTGCGACTTGCACTCGAGTCACACTTAAGTTGCACACACAGTGACTTGAGACTTGATTTGAGACTCGTCCTCAAAAGGACTTGAGATTTGGGACTCGTGAACAATCTTTATTTTATTTTTATTTTTTTTTAGCGCATTAACATGACGTGTCTGACGAGCTGGATGTCATTACGACTTTACGCATGCACGCGGCCACAGATGAGTCTAAGCTGCAGTAACAACACCGTAACCATTGCAAACACACCTGCAGCTGCTGTGCCATTTGTGATAACCTTTGGCTCTAACGCCTTCACACAAGGCCCAAACAAAAGAATGGCTAAATGCAGGGTGTGTGGTATCAAAATAAAGGATACTGGATCGACCACATCAAATTTTATCATCAGGCACCTCAAAACCCTAACCCTAACCTGGTATCAAAATAAAGGATACTGAATGGACCACATCAAATATTATCAGGCACCTCACCAGCTAGCAAACATGTTAGCACCGCATCAGCTATCTAACATTAACTTGTTACTAGTTTTGTAGCTAAGGGAGGTTAACTTGATTAGATTGGCGTTCACTGAATGTTTTGAAAAGATGAGTGAATGTTGCGAAATACAGCTATTAACGTTTTAAAGGAAAGCTTTCATCGTGTGCTTTTTCATACTGCATTGCAATAGCCTGTTTAAAGTGACCATATACCAAACAACTAATCAGTGCTTATACTGTATGCTAATAGATAAAGGAGTGATGATAATGCAGCACATGCTTTGAATTCCTCAGATATACCAATGCGGTGTTCTGATCAGACCGGATGGCATGCAGCAGGTGATGCATGAACACTCATTACAACCATAAGAGACTTGAGACTTGACTCAGACGTGCAAGAATGACTCGTGAGCATCTCTGGTTTGGACCAGACTATAATGAATCTTGTGTATTCATAACTACTGTCAGGGTTTGGAGTCCCAGACTGTATCGCTTCATTAAAATACATTAAAGGCAGATTAGTGCTCCGATAAGCCTGAGATGAACGAGCCAATGAAAGCTTTCACATTGTTGTTTCCTCCCACTCCAGCTCAACATCACCTGCAAACAAGAGACACACATACTTATTGTCATTACATCATAATATATTATTATACACATGATACATTATAATCTTTCTCTCTTGCTCTCTCTCTCTCTCACACATACACATACACATACATGCACATACACATAAACACACACACACGCACACCCCATACACACTCATACACACTCATTCACACACACATATATATTTATTTCACAAAACATAATATGAGTATGACATGTCATGGGACAGGCTTTAGGGGTTGCACAGAGTACTCGAGCATTCAAGAACTTGAGTAGTGCCATCAGTTCTTGAGTTTCTACATTAACATCAAGATCTTGAGCAGTTCCATCAGTTCTCGAGTTTCTACATTAACATCAAGAACTCGAGCAGTTCCATCAGTTCTCGAGTTTCTACTTTAACATCAAGAACTCGAGCAGTTCCATCAGTTCTTGAGTTTCTACATTAACATCAATTCTCGAGTTTCTACATTAACATCGAGAACTCAAGCAGTTCCATCAGTTATCGAGTTTCTACATTAACATCAGTTCTCGAGTTTCTACATTAACATCAAGAACTCGAGCAGTTCCATCAGTTCTCGAGTTTCTACATTAACATCAATTCTCAAGTTTCTACATTAACATCGAGAACTCAAGCAGTTCCATCAGTTCTCGAGTTTCTACATTAACATCAAAAACCCAAGCAGTTCCATCAGTTCTCGAATTTCTACATTGACATCGAGAACTCGAGCAGTTCCATCAGTTCTCGAGTTTCTGCATTAACATCGAGAACTCGTTAATCGTGTGAAGCTAGATCTCGTGTGCCCTCAGTTTCCAGTGAGAGCCCTTGGTAAACAAGAGGAATGATGGCGACAGCAGAAAAGGGTGAAGCGATTGTTTGTTTGCTTTATTGTTATATTTCACTGTGCAAATTTTCTTTCCCAACTGTCGCTGTGATGAAATAAACGTGAAACTACGAGTTGTGAATGGATTTCTCAAGCATGGCTCTGACATTGAGTCTGTCATATAATAGACTAGGCTACTAATGCAACTAAATAAATTAATGTTGTTAAAAAAACAGATGCAAGCAAATATGACTAATTTCACTTTTAAGTCTGTTAGGCTAAGTAATGATGACCGGGTTACAGTGAATTTACAAAAAAAAACAGCCACTATATCTAAACACAATAACCCCACTTTGCTGACTGAACTTTATATTTTGGGCTACTATAGAATGTTGGTAACAATAAAATTAAAATATCGTTGGTATCATCCATGCTTCACCATTGCGTAAGAGTTGTCTTCATATCAGACCACTTATTTTATGCTTTGCTCTCTATGGCAAATCACAGTAAAAACTCATTCTCACCTTCCATAGCCTCCAGAGAGTCCATCTTCTCGAGAGCGGAATAATTGACAAACCAGACGGACTGACTGTTTCCTTTACTGGACAACAGATCCAGGGTGCTCTGGTGAAGAAACATGTACTGAGCCTATAGGAGACACAGACCAAGACAGGAATGCTTCTTGGCCCGTATTGACATAGCAATGCTAAATATTACACCTTCACCATGTGATAAACTGTCTCATGGACAACAGCAACTCTGCTCCACGTTCAGCCTTTATGCCCCTTCCCTAACACACCACGCATGCAGTGCCCATGTCTGTCTACACTGACCAGCACACTGGCACTGCTGTTGTGAGGTGAATATTTTCAGCACAAGTTCATAAGATTTGATCACAACGTGTGTGTGTGTGTGTGTGTGTGTGTGTGTATGAGTGTGTATGTAGTGTCTGTGTGTGTGTGTGTGTGTATGTGTGTGTGTGTGTGTGTGTGTGTGTGTGTGATGTGTATGTGACGTGTGTGTGATGTGTGTGTGTGTGTGACACGTGTGTGCGTGCGTGTGATGTGCGTGTGTGTGATGTGTGTGACGTGTGTGTGTGACGTGTGCGTGTGACTGTGTGTGTGTGTGCGATGTGTGTGTGACGTGTATGTGTGTGTGCGATGTGTGTGTGACGTGTGTGTGTGTGTGCGTGTGTGTGTGTGTGTGTGTGTGTGTGATGTGTATGTGACGTGTGTGTGATGTGTGTGTGTGTGTGACACGTGTTTGCGTGCGTGTGATGTGCGTGTGTGTGATGTGTGTGACGTGTGTGTGTGACCTGTGCGTGTGACTGTGTGTGTGTGTGCGATGTGTGTGTGACGTGTGTGTGTGTGTGTGTGTGTGTGTGTGTGTGTGTGTGCGCGTGTGTGTGTGTGTGTGTGTGTGCGTGTGACGTGTGTGTGTGCGTGTGTGTGTGACGTGTGTGTGTGTGTGTGTGTGTGTTTGTGTGTGTGTGTGTTTACCAGATTTTGAACCATGCACATTCTCTCACTGCGCAGCTCTGCCACCAGCCCATACACGTCCACAAAGTCATGATCCCTCACATGCTGCATCAGGTGATCCAGAGCAATAAACACACCTGTCCTGCCCACACCAGCACTGGAAAACACACGCACACGCGCATCACACACGCACACACACACGCACACACACACGCACACACACACACACACACACACGCACATACACACACACACACACATCACACACACGCCACACACACACACACACACACGCCACATACACACACACATACACACACACACACACACCACATACACACACACACACACACACACACACCACATACACACACACACACACACACCACATACACACACACACACACACGCCACATACACACACACACACACGCCACACACACACACGCACACACACGCCACACACACACACGCCACATACACGCACACACACACACGCCACATACAGACACACACACACACACAGACACACACACCACATACACACACAAACATACACACTTAGTTTATATATTGATTACATGCAAATCACTCAAATGAATATTGTCTAATTAATAATGAGGGTGTTCTGTCCTCGTTACATGTACTGTATATAACTTGACAGTCAGATAAACGCCTTCCTAACACCAAGACTCTGAAGACAGTCAACTCCTTGTCCACAGGTTTATTGATGTTGCAAAGAAGGGTGAAACTGAAACATACAAAGCGTAATCAACGCTATGCTTGCTTTTAAAACGTACAGATACTCACAATGTAAATATACCAATCAAATTTAGCATGAATTAAATCTTCTAATTTTTTAACGTTAGACGCTGTATGTATTTATTGTAGATTTAACTTCAAATGTAATATACAACATTAGATTTTAACATGTAATCAGTCATCTCTTCGATTATTTATTTGTAACTATTCCCATATGAACTTCCAGTTGCCTAGGAACGATGCAGTCAGTAGCAATAGCAACTTGTAGCTAACAGATTTCTGGAATCTAACTTCACAGAACGTAACACTGACACAAAAATAAATAAATAAATACATAAAGATCTGCGACCACAGACAACAATTAAACGCTCAGTACATACCCACGATGCTACCAAAGGCATGAGACGTATGCAGATATCGCTGGATTATCTCCGATATAATAAAACAACAGCTGTTAGTATCCTGCTCACTAACTTCCTAATTGCTGGTCGCGTGACATAACTCCTGTTACTAACGTCTTGTAATTCTTAAAGTGGCCACAACGAAATACAGAAACACATAAAGACTTACTTAAGAAAACAAGGTAATACTTTTGACACATTAACTTAATTGTAACAAAACAGAGGGTTATAGTACAAATCGGGTTAGGAGCAGTTAACCAATCATCTGCCAGCCCGTGTTTTTCTGCACTATGTTGTAGAGGCAATGCCAACACTACTTCACAACCGTTGTGAGTCAGATCTGGAATCTGTGAATGACTAAACACCTGAAGAGTTTATAACAATAACAATACAGTAAGAGGAGCGTTCTCTGAGTGATACCAGCGCAGGTTTCTGGAAGATGGAGCCCGGGGAACCAAAGGTTAATTTGCTAAATGGATTTAAGTTATAAATATATAAATATAAATATAAATATAAAAATGACGTTTGGTTGTACATCCGCCAGTGAAGTATACAGTGCCGCGCACTGATACAGACATGATGAGGTTACTGATATGAAGGCGGAGTGACCCAATGTGTGATTAGTCCGGTTTAGCCCAGTGCCAGGAGTGTTACTGGTCGGTTTAGCCCAGTGCCAGGAGTGTTACTGGTCGGTTTAGCCCAGTGCCAAGAGTGTTACTGGTCGGTTTAGCCCAGTGGCAGGAGTGTTACTGGTCGGTTTAGCCCAGTGCCAGGAGTGTTACTGGTTGGTTTAGCCCAGTGCCAGGAGTGTTACTGGTTGGTTTAGCCCAGTGGCAGGAGTGTTACTGGTCGGTTTAGCCCAGTGGCAGGAGTGTTACTGGTCGGTTCAGCCCAGTGGCAGGAGTGTTACTGGTCGTCATGTTAGCCGCGTGCCCTGGATGTTCTCTGTTCTCCCTCCCTGGCATTTTCGGTTTTTGCCATAGTAAAAATGGTTACATTCATACACATACACATACACATACATACACATTCACGTTTGTGTTTCACTGACATCCTTAAACTAGCGCAGCATGTAATGAGGTATCCGAGTGTCTACAATAAATGTTGAGCTCACGTAGTTAAAGTCAAGCTCCTGGACATTTCTTAAATATGTCAAGTCTTCCAGTCATATTTAACTGTAACAGCCAGTGCTAAGGGCTGCATGTGTACGGCAGTGACTGTCAGACGATGTCCCGGCATTGTGTACATCACAGCATCTCACAGTTCTCACTCTCAGCTGCCATTTGTATAGGACTTCTACATGCCATGCTAACATGCATCTGACTTGCGTCCATTTCAAGATATGACCAGTCAGAACAGAACTCGGACATATCAGGCAATGGCTGTACATACACACACACACAGCACACACAAAACAAACACAAACACACACAGAACTGACCTGCAATGCACTACAATGGTGCTGTTGTCATGTCCTCTGTTGGCTCTGATGGCTTTGATAAACTGGATGAGAGTTGCACTGGACTCTGGTACACCGTGCTCTGGCCAAGAGGTGTAGTTAAAATGGTGCACCACCATGTAGTCTCCGTACTGGGCAGACAGAAGAGGAGAGAGGGAAACTCTGACTGAATATTATGAGTTTGAGGCTGTTTTCATACTTTGTCCCTTTCAGCCCTCAAAAGGAACTCGATTATTCAACAATTTTTGCACATATGTAAACACTTCAAACGAAATCAGACCCCTCTGAAACAAACCAAACTGAGACCACCTCAGTTTGGTTGGTTCGCTCGAAGTCTGCGTTGCCGTTTGCCTAACCTGTGCATCGTGAACACAAAGCGCTCCAGGGTTGCCTCACCTTTTGCCATTGTATTTTATCCCTCTAGGCTTGCCGTAGACAGATCACGTGCTATTGCACTAGGACACTCGAAAAAACAACGGAACCATGGCCGCTGGTAATACGAGGGAGTATTAGGGCCACACTGAGGGAAAAAAATTCTGAGATTTTGAGAATAAAGTCGTTATTGAGAAAAAAGTGATAATATTACGAGAATAAAGTCGTAGGCCTAATATTATGAGAATAAAGTTGTAATTTAACGAGAAAAAAGTTGTAATATTACGTGAATAAAGTCGTTAATTAACGAGAAAAAGTCTTGATGTTATGAGGATGAAGTCGTAATTTTAGGGTACGTGTTATTTTAGAGGGGAAGTATCAGAAGAGCAGCCTGCCGCCTGCGTTAAAATCAGGAACATGGAGCATCTCGTGAAGTTATACTGTAGTACAGCTGTAATGATACAGTGCTTATTTAGCCTCTTTGGTAACGTGGCACATTCTCCCTCCTCCATCCTGTTCCCCTCTATGCTCCCCATCCTTTCTCACTCCCCTCATGTCCGTCTCTGTATTTCACTCTGTGTAACAAAGATACAACAACAGGTTTCACAAATGATGAAACAAAGTACTTTATCCTCTGGCACATCAGCACCACATTAGCATTAGCATCAGGGCCTCTCACCCGTTTTATTGATTGATGGTAATATATTTTCCTAAAAACTATGGGTTTTTGTTCTCATAATGCTATGGGTTTTGTTAAATTACGAGTTTATGCTTGTAATATTACGACTTCATTCTCAGTGTGGCCCTAATACTCTGTCGTATTGGTAACGATAGTAGGACTGGTGGATGAGAGGTAGTTTGGTCTGAGGAAGAAACTACAGCACAACTCCAGATACAGAACGAAGAAACACAATTAACCAAATATAACAGGAATGTGGATAAGACAAGTACAGCAGCAGCCTCCATAACCCCACCCCTGGCCTTCCAAGTGAAAGCTATCCATAATCCATAGCAGTAAAGGTCTGAGCTCCAGAGGAACTATAGTTTGAACAGAGAGAGAACTGAGGCCCCATCAGAGCTGAAGTGGACCAGAAAGAGAACCGAATCCTCTTTCTAATGAATTCACAATATGAACACGAAAAGAAGAGTCCCTTTTCTGTTGGTCCACTTTTTGGTTCACTTTCAGAGGACTGAGTCTGGTTCGTTTAAAAAGCACTATGAGTGAAAACACCCTAAGT
>NC_044507.1:555000-565000 GCF_902362185.1 Chanos chanos
ATACACACACTCACACACACACACACATATACACAAACACACACACACACACACACTCACACATACACATATACACAAACACACGCACAACAAACACACACACACACAGCACTTACCTGAGTGATTTCCTATAACTGAGGAGCCTGAAATGAAGTTGATACAAGAAGGAAAAGAGAAAGATGTGAAAGAGAGGAGGAGGAGAAAGATGTGAAAGAGAGGAGGAGGAGAAAGATGTGAAAGAGAGGAGGAGGAGAAAGATGTGACTGTTGTGCGTATATACATTGTGCTCAGTGGAAAAACTCAAGACATGGGCTGCTATCACTGTTACTGGGCTGAGTCAATAAATATGTTAGTAGTAAAATGTTTACAGTAATATAGTATATCATTTATACTATATAATATATTGTTTTCAGTAATATAGTATATCATTTATACTATATAATATATTGTTTACAGTAATATAGTATATCATTTATACTATATAATATATTGTTTACAGTAATATAGTATATCATTTATATTATATAATATATTGTTTTCAGTAATATAGTATATCATTTATACTATATAATATATTGTTTACAGTAATATAGTATATTATTTATATTATATAATATATTGTTTTCAGTAATATAGTATATTATTTATAGTATATACTATATTGTTTACAGTAATATAGTATATTATTTATATTATATATTGTTTTCAGTAATATAGTATATTATTTATAGTATATACTATATTGTTTACAGTAATATAGTATATCATTTATAGTATATACTATATTGTTTATAGTAATATAGTATATTATTTATAGTATATAATGTTATTTATAGTAATATGATATAACCTTCATAGTATATGCTACATTATTCATAGTAATATGGTATGTCCTTTATAGTATATAGTATATTGTTCATTCATAGTATATAGTATGTTGCTTATTGTACTATACTATATTATTTATAGTAACAATATAGCCTACTGTTTTTAGTAGGGATGTACCAATCAAGTTTTTTTGCCCCCAGTCTCGATCCAAGTCATTTGGATCGAGAATGGGGGCAGTATCTGCCGATACCAAGTCTCGATCCAATAGTTGTATTTTCATAGATAATACAGTTGCACACTTCAAGTGCACTAAAGTCATTAAAATCAATGCATATGCTTAACAATTCAATAGCTCTGCAATGCATTAAGGAGAAAAAGCCTGCATCCGAGTGGTTCCTTAATAGTTTTTTTTGTTTGTTTGTTTTTACAAAATAAAGTAAACAAACTAAAAAACCCCAAAATACTTTTGGCACATCAGTACCAAATTATCGTGACTTTTTTGTAAAATTATGATTTTATTCTCATAAGATTACATCCTTATTCTTGAAATCTCAGGATTTTTTGATACTTGTGATAATGTGGTGCTGATGTGCCAAAAGATCAAGTATTTTGTTATTTGTGAAACCTCATTTATACTGAGGTGCAACTCCACACGATGCTCCACGCTCCACATTTTAATGCAGGCAGCAGGCTGCTCTTCTGATATTTCCCCTCTAACATAACACATAGCCTAAAATTACGACTTTATCCTCATAATATTATGCCTTTTTCTTGAAAATTACAACTTTATTCTCGTAATATTACAATTTTATTCTCGTAATATTAAGACCTTATTCTCGAAATCTGTAATACTCCGTCATTCAATTTCGTTTGTTTGAAAAGTATATCCTCCAACGTGTGTTGCTTTGGAGCAGCCTTTGCCTGAGTTACCTGAGTGAACTCCTTGTATTCCATTGAGTGTTTATTTTTTAGATGCCGTATCAGTGGCTGCTGGACTGCTTTCGTTTCCCCATTTGAAATATCTCCGCACTGACATTTTGGCCACATCCTGCCACAATTTATGCTCTCCGTTTAAGACACCTGTGTGACAGCTGACGTAAAACAAAGGATCGGGCGGTTTGTCCGTGCTCAGTAAAACCGATACCGATCAGTTAAAAAATGCCTTGATCGACCCCGATACTGATCTTTGAGATCGGGACATCCCTAGTTTTTAGTATGTTGTGCACTGTTTATAGTAATATTGTTTATAGTATGTAGTATATTAACTATAGTCTATTGTTAATAGTAATACTGTGTATAGTATATCCGGCTTAGCTTCAGTTGAGCTCTGGTTGTGTCAACCATAATGTAGTCTGTCCGTTCTGTTCTGCTCATCTCTGCGAAAGGTCAGCCCAGTCTCACCACTTCAGAAGATCCACAACGCTAAAAGACTCTCCTAACACTGACATGAAGTGTCCTACTGTCAACCACAGTAACTCTGGTCTCTCACACCAGAACATGGGCCTTCTCTTCTTCTCCCTTTTCCTCTCCTTCCCTCACTACCATTAGTATAAGTAACTCCACTACAACATCGCTTAGATTTTCTTTTGGTTAAGCGTGTCTCTTTGTGAGTAATGCTTCATACATGCGTAATTGTTCATTCATAAATACTGAAGGTAGCGAGGATATTGTAATTGTCTGTTGTTAGTTGTTGGTGTTCTTGTGTGTCCTTTAAATGTTGTTGTTGTGTGGTGTGTGTATAGCAAATGTGTCTTAGTTCCACCTAAATCCCAAATTTTCAACATTAGATTCATTCTGTACTGTTTGAATTTGGTTGTTCCAATAAACATTTGCGTTTCTATACCCTGAGTATTTGACACATTATTTCCTAGTTTATTGAATGTGGTGATCCAGGAGCTTAGTTAGCTTGAGGTATTGAATTCAAAGAGTATTATTGTATTTGCTACAATAAAGCTGTTATTTACCATATGTTAAGGCTAATGAAGAGTTATTTTGAAAACTTTCTAGGTTTAGTGTTCAGAGCGCTGAGCAATAAATGGCGTTTTTCAGAAGAATTGTAATGCTCCTGGATTCAGGTTCTCAAATAAGTTTATGGTTACAGCTAAGTGATACTAGTATTCAGTCTAATATTCACATTGAGCCATTAACCAGAATTTCTCTATAACATTGGCGCAACAGACGATTAAAGAACAAAAAATAAATGAATGAATGAAAAAGTAATGAATGAACAACTACACTTATCTGTCTATCTATTTATCTATCTGTCTGTTTATCCATCTATCTATTAGATCTTATTTTAATTTTGCCACTGACAACGTCATTACTACGTTACTAACAATGTTTTTTATTGTACTAGGTTTAGTGTATAGTTTTCACACACACACACACACACACACATATATATATATATATATATATATATATATAGCTTTGGTTGGATCCACAGAGTAGACGTGTGTGAATAAGTTTTGTCATGAAGTCACACTGATTTTCTAAGGAAGGACACTACAGGTGAAAATGAGAATTTCAGCATGCAGTAACACAAGCAACCTACAGAGCAAACTGAGCTTTTGACAATAGAGCCAATGGGAAGATGGCCATGATATGACTTTAGATAACTGTCCTCTTCACAGCCCAAAAGCTTTTCAGAGACCAAGTATGAAACCCTCTGGAGAAGACACAAGCTTAAACATGAAGACGGGATTTCTTACTAACATATTAAACATGGAGACGGGATTTCTTACTAACATATTAAACATGGAGACGGGATTTCTTACTAACATATTAAACATGGAGACGGGATTTCTTACTAACACATTAAACATGGAGACGGGATTTCTTACTAACACATTAAACATGGAGACGGGATTTCTTACTAACACATTAAACATGGAGACGGGATTTCTTACTAACACATTAAACATGGAGACAGGATTTCTTACTAACACATTAAACATGGAGACAGGATTTCTTACTAACACATGGAGGAAAAGCTTTACACCAGGATCATATCAGTGTAGGGTCAAGGTTAGGGTTAGGGTCAGGGTCAGGGTCAGGGTTAGGGTTAGGGTTTTTTCATAGTCAGAAAAAAATCACACATAGAAAGGATGAAATGAAATACTTCACACCACATCACAGCATGCAACAAAACACGCCCTTCATCAACTTACTGGATGACAAATATCTCTTTCCTCCTAAAGAAAAAGGAGGAGTAGCTGAGAGGTTAAGGGGTAGGACAGAGAGAGTAAAGTCAGACTGTTAGTACAGTTCAACAATGGTCCCAACACAGCCTAGATGCTCAAAACAAATCACATCTAAGGCCATATAAAAACAGTCTAAACAAAGTCTCTCAACACAGTTTTTAGAAGCCTTTAAGCTTCATTCAAATGCTGACTAAATACAGCATCCTTAACACAGCTTAAACACAAACTACAAACAGTCTAAACACAGCCTAACCAGTCTAAACAGTCTAAACATGTTCTAAACACAGTGTAAACATGTTCTAAGTACAGCCTAAATGCACTCTAAACACAGCCTAAACAGTCTAAACACAGTCTAAACATGTTCTAAATACACCTTGAACATGTTCTAAATGCAAGTTAAACGCATTCAAAACACAGCCTACACGCATTCTAAATACAGCCTAAACACAGTCTAAACAAAATCTAAACACAGGCTAGCGACATTCTAAACATAGCCTAAGCGCATCCTAAACACAGCTTAAACACAGTCTAACACAGCCTAAATACATTTTAAACACAATCTAAACACAGCCTAAACACAATCTAAACACAGCCTAAACACAATCTAAACACAGCCCAAACACAATCTAAACGCAGTCTAAATGCATTCTGAACATGTATATGCAAAACCTTATTAGCCAAATCCCAGTCTACATGTCATCATAACTCCAGTATTCTCAGTATTTCCAGTGGAGGTTCAGGGGAACCTGAGTGTACTGCAGGGTCAGATTTTCAGAGTCACCGTCTCACCGGTTAATCTTCTCCTCCTTCAGCTCCATGTCGGCCACTGCTATCAGCTGGTCCAGCTTAAACTTTGTTTCAATGATCTCTGCCTCACGAGGGGAGTAGGTCCCACCCTCTTTCTGCCTCTGATGGATCCTGATATTGAAGGATGGATTGTCAGTCAACAGATCTCCTCATTATGCTTTTGCAGATGTTGTGTTTCAATATAGAGTTTGTCGTTACAGTGTTATATCACTGTACAGATGCGTACATGATTGTGAGAAGTGGTGTTACTGTGATGTATCACCATAAAAATGCACGTGTGATTGTGAGAAGTGGTGTTGCTGTGATATCTCACCGCACAGATGCATATATGATTACGATGAGCAGCACGGCCAAGGCAAACGATAAGAGGACACCCAGGATAATCTGTTCATCCCGACTCAGCAAACGATCGTCTGAGAATATTATACATTTCACTGTAGAAATATTCTCAAACTACACGTCACTATTTCATGACCTGGTACTTAAGTATTACCTGTGTGAATTCATGTGTTTAGTGCCATTTTAGAGCTACAGTAGTTATGAAGAGTATCGTAGTATTCAGATTGATTTGTTAGGAATGTGGAAGTGAATACAGCGGTTTTACCTGCAGTCCTGACTTTCTCTGAGTACTCAGAGTCTGTGTACTGCCCAAGGACGTTTGTCGCCCGGAACTTAAACCTACAAATTCAAAAAAATGAATTAAAAGACGCAGGGTCCTTATGTTTGAAATATCTAGAGTTATACATTGCACGCGCGCGCATGCGCTTGTGTGTGTGTGCGTGTGTGTGCGTGTGTGTGCATGTGTGTGTGTGTGTGTGTGTGCGCATGTGTGTGTGTGTGTGTGAGTGCGCGTGTGTGTGTGCATGCACTCGTGTGTGTGTGCATGCACTCGTGTGTGTGTGTATGTGTGTGTGTGTGCGTGTGTGTGTGTGTGCATGTGTGTGTGCGTGTGTGTGTGCATGCGCTCGTGTGTGTGTGCATGCGCTCGTGTGTGTGTGTATGTGTGTGTGTGCATGTGTGTGTGTGCATGCGTGTGTGTGTGTGTGTGTGTGCGCGTGTGTGTGTGTATGTGAGTTCGCGTGTGTGTACATGTCTTACACATAGTATGTTTTGGGTTTGAGTGGTCCATTACAGAGGATCCCTGCGCTGTCAGACAGACAGTTGTCGTCTGCTCCTATGACGTACGTGCTGATGGGTGTGTCTCTGCGGGGTGGACCCTCTGGACACTCAGGGTTTTCAAAACCCTCATCCGTCACATAGGGAGCAGGAGAGTGTGTGAATACGCTCTTCCAGTTAGACAGGTTACTGGAGTCCATTACTGACAGACAACACACACAGCACCTCTTTATATATTTTACAAACGCAGTGTCACAAAGGTTAGTACAAGACTGTGTTATACAGGCAATATAACTGTTACTCTTACTGTGAACTATTACTGCCACTGCTGTAGCGTTAACTGGCCATGTGTCAGGTGTCATGTTATATGTCGTGTGTTATGTGTAATGTGTCATATGTAATGTGACATGTTTCCTGTGTCTTGATACAGTATGTGCTATATCTCATATGTCATGTGTCACATACATCATAGAAACATCAGATACTTTAAAATGCAGACATATCTGCTTTCTGCATATTAAAAATTAAAAACATGTATTATCACACATTATTCACATATAACGACACATACCTGCAGGTTCAGACACGATGACTTGGACTCTCTGAATGGGCCCGTGGTCATTAGTGAAGAAACAAACAGGCATTTGGACCGTGACGGTGGATGAAGTTGCCATGACGTACCCCCCACGGTCCAACGCCACCTGTGGCTTCCTGGTAGGTTTGGGTGGAGCTAGAACAAAGCCATCAGTTTCCTTGGTCGAAGAACACAAATCAGCCATTTTGGCATCATCTGCCCACTGCATGAAACACTGAATTCTACACTACATACATGGTGATGTTTCTGATTGGCCTGATTGGTAAATGCTACTAGTGTTAAAGCTTTAAAGATCAGGGCATCTGTCACTCAGCGCCTTCAGTACAAGTGTCTGGTGTGAGTGACCAATACGCTCAATTCAGTTCACTTCACTTCAGCTCAATTCACTTCAGTTTGGCTCAGTTCAGTTCAGTGTTTCCCACCGATAACTGAATTATTGTTTTTCCTGTCATCCTGTACATCCCTGATTCAGTGAACAACTTTTGCCTGGTTGTTCAAAATCTGAATTTATCTTATGGTCTGAAGTGGTATTCCGTCTATGTTGCTACTTTTTGTTAATTGTGAACTTTAGCCTGATTTATCTTCCTTGCTTTGGGTTTGCGTTTTGGATTGGTGTGAAACATTCTGTAATCAAGTTTGTGTCGCTGCACATGGGTACAGTCAGACAGGGGGACAGGTGTGGAGTACAGTGAGACAGGTGTGGAGTACAGTGAGACAGATGGATACAGTCAGACAGATGGATACAGTCAGACAGAGGGATACAGTCAGACAGAGGGACAGGTGTGGAGTACAGTCAGACAGATGGATACAGTCAGACAGATAGATACAGTCAGACAGAGGGACGGGTGTGGAGTACAGGGAGACAGATGGATACAGTCAGACAGATGGATACAGTGAGACAGATGGATACAGTCAGACAGATGGATACAGTCAGACAGAGGGACGGGTGTGGAGTACAGTGAGACAGGTGTGGAGTACAGTCAGACAGATGGATACAGTGAGACAGATGGATACAGTCAGACAGATGGATACAGTCAGACAGAGGGACGGGTGTGGAGTACAGGGAGACAGATGGATACAGTGAGACAGATGGATACAGTCAGACAGAGGGACGGGTGTGGAGTACAGTCAGACAGATGGATACAGTCAGACAGAGGGACGGGTGTGGAGTACAGGGAGACAGATGGATACAGTCAGACAGATGGATACAGTCAGACAGAGGGACGGGTGTGGAGTACAGGGAGACAGATGGATACAGTCAGACAGAGGGACGGGTGTGGAGTACAGGGAGACAGATGGATACAGTCAGACAGATGGATACAGTCAGACAGAGGGACGGGTGTGGAGTACAGGGAGACAGATGGATACAGTCAGACAGAGGGACGGGTGTGGAGTACAGGGAGACAGATGGATACAGTCAGACAGATGGATACAGTCAGACAGAGGGACGGGTGTGGAGTACAGGGAGACAGATGGATACAGTCAGACAGAGGGACGGGTGTGGAGTACAGGGAGACAGATGGATACAGTCAGACAGAGGGACGGGTGTGGAGTACAGTGAGACAGATGGATACAGTCAGACAGAGGGACGGGTGTGGAGTACAGGGAGACAGATGGATACAGTCAGACAGAGGGACGGGTGTGGAGTACAGGGAGACAGATGGATACAGTCAGACAGAGGGACGGGTGTGGAGTACAGTGAGACAGATGGATACAGTGAGACAGAGGGACAGGTGTGGAGTACAGTGAGACAGATGGATACAGTCAGACAGAGGGACGGGTGTGGAGTACAGGGAGACAGATGGATACAGTCAGACAGAGGGACGGGTGTGGAGTACAGGGAGACAGATGGATACAGTCAGACAGAGGGACGGGTGTGGAGTACAGTGAGACAGGTGGATACAGTCAGACAGATGGATACAGTCAGACAGAGGGACGGGTGTGGAGTACAGTGAGACAGATGGATACAGTCAGACAGAGGGACGGGTGTGGAGTACAGTGAGACAGATGGATACAGTCAGACAGACGGATACAGTCAGACAGAGGGACGGGTGTGGAGTACAGGGAGACAGATGGATACAGTCAGACAGAGGGACGGGTGTGGAGTACAGGGAGACAGATGGATACAGTCAGACAGAGGGATACAGTCAGACAGAGGGACAGGTGTGGAGTACAGTGAGACAGATGGATACAGTCAGACAGATGGATACAGTCAGACAGAGGGACGGGTGTGGAGTACAGTGAGACAGATGGATACAGTCAGACAGATGGATACAGTCAGACAGAGGGACGGGTGTGGAGTACAGTCAGACAGATGGATACAGTGAGACAGATGGATACAGTCAGACAGATGGATACAGTCAGACAGAGGGACGGGTGTGGAGTACAGTGAGACAGATGGATACAGTGAGACAGATGGATACAGTCAGACAGAGGGACGGGTGTGGAGTACAGGGAGACAGATGGATACAGTCAGACAGAGGGACGGGTGTGGAGTACAGGGAGACAGATGGATACAGAGGCTGTACCTTTCATTCCTGTGGTGACCTGCACCTCAGAACTGGGTCCTAAACCTGCCCCATTCACGGCAGCTATCTGTGCCACACATTAAAATACATCATTATGTATTATACAGCTATCTGTGCCACACATTAAAATACATCATTATGTATTATACAGCTATCTGTGACACACATTAAAATACATCATTATGTATTATACAGCTATCTGTGCCATACATTAAAATACATCATTATGTATTATACAGCTATCTGTGACACACATTAAAATACATCATTATGTATTATACAGCTATCTGTGCCACACATTAAAATACATCATTATGTATTATACAGCTATCTGTGCCATACATTAAAATACATCATTATGTATTATACAGCTATCTGTGCCACACATTAAAATACATCATTATGTATTATACAGCTATCTGTGCCATACATTAAAATACATCATTATGTATTATACAGCTATCTGTGCCATACATTAAAATACATCATTATGTATTATACAGCTATCTGTGACATACATTAAAATACATCATTATGTATTATACAGCTATCTGTGACACACATTAAAATACATCATTATGTATTATACAGCTATCTGTGACACACATTAAAATACATCATTATGTATTATACAGCTATCTGTGACATACATTAAAATACATCATTATGTATTATACAGCTATCTGTGACATACATTAAAATACATCATTATGTATTATACAGCTATCTGTGACACACATTAAAATACATCATTATGTATTATACAGCTATCTGTGCCACACATTAAAATACATCATTATGTATTATACAGCTATCTGTGACACACATTAAAATACATCATTATGTATTATACAGCTATCTGTGCCACACATTAAAATACATCATTATGTATTATACAGCTATCTGTGACACACATTAAAATA
>NC_044507.1:572500-580000 GCF_902362185.1 Chanos chanos
GAAGACGCTGGTGAACAAACAGTTTTTTAACCGCTCAACGCTTCTCCATGTCTCCACTTGACGTTTGATGCTTAACGCCTCTTCACCTATACACTCTTCACCACTTCTACAAACTCAGTCCAATTTGTCATTTTGAAAACTCTACACTTTTGGAAACTTTAGAAACCCCTTTTTTTGTTACTTTGAACATTCAACCCTTCAAGCAAATTTGATTTAACCACTGTGTATCACCTGCCTGCATACCTGTCTGCTCACCTCTCTCCCACCATCACTGAACACAGGTATGACTCATAGCCGAATACAGTATCTCTCAGAAAGCGTGTAACAACTGAAACAGCGTCTAATACTGGATTTAATGTTTTGGTCATTACAGAGTGTGTGTGTGAAGTATATGTACCTGACTCATTGGTTGTGAATATGACTGGTAGACTATATAGGTCTCCGCTGCCTGCTTTAGTGTATGTGCACACGCTGATCTCATAGGAACTGTAGGGTTTAAAGCCACTTAATTCAGCCTGTGTGGTTTCATCTGAGGTGTTCTGTCAGACACAGAGACAAAGCAAGATAACAGACAAACAAACTAATAAACATATTTATAACATGCACAGACATACACATTTTATATATATATGTGTGTGTGTGTGTGTGTGTGTGTGTGTGTGTGTGTGTGTGTGTGTGTGCGTGTGTATGTGTGTGTGTGTGTGTATACATGCATATGCATAGTGTGTATGATTTTATGGCACAGTACTCCACACTGGTGGCATTAAACTCTCTCACATACCTAGCCTCAGATTAAAAATATGTTTTCTCCTGAAAGTTCAACAGTACCTACAGTATCCACAGTATCCACAGTATCTACAGTATCTACAGTATCTACAGTATCCATAGTATCTACAGTATCTACAGTATCCACAGTATCTACAGTATCTACAGTAACTACAGTATCTATAGTATCCACAGTATCTACAGTATCCACAGTATCTACAGTATCCACAGTATCCACAGTATTTACAGTATTTACAGTAACTACAGTATCCACAGTATCTACAGTATCTACAGTATCTACAGTATCCACAGTATTTACAGTATTTACAGTATCCACAGTATCCACAGTATCCACAGTAACTACAGTATCCACAGTATCCACGGTAACTACAGTATCTACAGTACCTACAGTATCTACAGTATCTACAGTATCCACAGTAACTACAGTATCCACAGTATCCACGGTAACTACAGTATCTACAGTATCCACAGTATCTACAGTATCTACAGTATCCACAGTATCTACAGTATCCACAGTAACTACAGTATCTACAGTATCCACAGTATCCACAGTAACTACAGTATCTATAGTATCTACAGTATCTACAGTATCCACAGTATCCACGGTAACTACAGCATCTTTAGTATCTATAGTATCCAAAGTATCTACAGTATCTATAGTATCCACAGTAACTACAGTAACTACAGTATCCACAGTATCCACAGTATCCACAGTAACTACAGTATCCACAGTAACTACAGTATCTACAGTATCTACAGTATCCACAGTGTCCACAGTATCTACAGTATCTACAGTATCCACAGTATCCACAGTATCCACAGTAACTACAGTATCCACAGTATCTACAGTATCTACAGTATCCACAGTATCCACAGTATCTACAGTACCTACAGTATCTACAGTATCTACAGTATCAACAGTAACTACAGTATCCACAGTATCCACGGTAACTACAGTATCTACAGTATCCACAGTATCTACAGTATCTACAGTATCCACAGTATCTACAGTATCCACAGTAACTACAGTATCTACAGTATCCACAGTATCCACAGTATCCACAGTATCCACAGTAACTACAGTATCCACAGTATCTACAGTATCTACAGTATCCACAGCATCCACAGTATCTACAGTACCTACAGTATCTACAGTATCTACAGTATCCACAGTATCTACGGTAACTACAGCATCTTTAGTATCTATAGTATCCAAAGTATCTACAGTATCTATAGTATCCACAGTAACTACAGTAACTACAGTATCCACAGTATCTACAGTATCCACAGTATCCACAGTATCCACAGTATCTACAGTATCTGCAGTATCCACAGTATCCACAGTATCCACAGTAACTACAGTATCCACAGTATCCACAGTAACTACAGTATCTACAGTATTTACAGTATCCACAGTATCCACAGTAACTACAGTATCTATAGTATCTACAGTATCCACAGTATCCACGGTAACTACAGCATCTTTAGTATCTATAGTATCCACAGTATCCACAGTATCTACAGTATCTACAGTATCCACAGTATCCACAGTATCTACAGTACCTACAGTATCTACAGTATCTACAGTATCCACAGTATCTACGGTAACTACAGCATCTTTAGTATCTATAGTATCCAAAGTATCTACAGTATCTATAGTATCCACAGTAACTACAGTAACTACAGTATCCACAGTATCTACAGTATCTACAGTATCCACAGTATCCACAGTATCCACAGTAACTACAGTATCTACAGTATCCACAGTATCCACAGTATCCACAGTATCCACAGTAACTACAGTATCCACAGTATCCACAGTATCTACAGTATCTACAGTATTTACAGTATCCACAGTATCCACAGTAACTACAGTATCTACAGTATCCACAGTATCCACAGTATCCACAGTATCCACAGTATCCACAGTAACTACAGTATCCACAGTATCCACAGTAACTACAGTATCTACAGTATTTACAGTATCCACAGTATCCACAGTAACTACAGTATCTATAGTATCTACAGTATCCACAGTATCCACGGTAACTACAGCATCTTTAGTATCTATAGTATCCACAGTATCTACAGTATCCACAGTATCCACAGTAACTACAGTATCTACAGTATCCACAGTAACTACAGTATCTACAGTATCCACAGTATCCACAGTATCCACAGTATCTACAGTATTTACAGTATCCACAGTATCCACAGTAACTACAGTATCCACAGTATCCACGGTAACTACAGTATCTACAGTATCCACAGTATCCACAGTAACTACAGTATCTACAGTATCCACAGTATCCACAGTATCCACAGTATTTACAGTATCCACAGTATCCACAGTAACTACAGTATCCACAGTATCCACGGTAACTACAGTATCTACAGTATCCACAGTATCCACAGTAACTACAGTATCTACAGTATCCACAGTATCCACAGTATCTACAGTATCTACAGTATCCACAGTATCCACAGTATCAACAGTATCCACAGTATCCACAGTAACTACAGTATCTACAGTATCCACAGTATCTACAGTATCTATAGTATCCACAGTAACTACAGTAACTACAGTATACACAGTATCTACAGTATCCACAGTATCTACAGTATCCACAGTATCCACAGTAACTACAGTATCTACAGTATCCACAGTAACTACAGTATCTACAGTATCCACAGTAACTACAGTATCTACAGTATCCACAGTATCCACAGTATCCACAGTATCCACAGTATCTACAGTATTTACAGTATCCACAGTATCCACAGTAACTACAGTATCCACAGTATCCACGGTAACTACAGTATCTACAGTATCCACAGTATCCACAGTATCCACAGTAACTACAGTATCTACAGTATCCACAGTATCCACAGTATTTACAGTATCCACAGTATCCACAGTAACTACAGTATCCACAGTATCCACGGTAACTACAGTATCTACAGTATCCACAGTATCCACAGTATCCACAGTAACTACAGTATCTACAGTATCCACAGTATCTACAGTATCTACAGTATCCACAGTATCCACAGTATCCACAGTAACTACAGTATCCACAGTAACTACAGTATCTACAGTATCCACAGTATCCACAGTATCTACAGTATCAACAGTATCCACAGTATCCACGGTAACTACAGCATCTTTAGTATCTATAGTATCCACAGTATCTACAGTATCTATAGTATCCACAGTAACTACAGTAACTACAGTATCCACAGTATCTACAGTATCTACAGTATCCACAGTATCTACAGTATCTACAGTATCCATAGTATCTACAGTATCTGCAGTATCCACAGTATCTACAGTACCTACAGTATTTACAGTATCTACAGTATCTACAGTAACTACAGTAATTACAGTATCTACAGTATCCACAGTATCTACAGTATCCACAGTATCTACAGTAACTACAGTATCCGCAGTATCCACAGTATCTACAGTATCTGCAGTATCCACAGTATCTACAGTATCTGCAGTATCCACAGTATTCACAGTATCCACAGTATCTACAGTATCTGCAGTATCCACAGTATCTACAGTATCTGCAGTATCCACAGTATCCACAGTATCCACAGTATCTACAGTATCTACAGTATCCACAGTATCCACAGTAACTACAGTATCCACAGTATCCACGGTAACTACAGTATCTACAGTAACTACAGTAATTACAGTATCTACAGTATCCACAGTATCTACAGTATCTACAGTATCTACAGTAACTACAGTATCCGCAGTATCCACAGTATCTACAGTATCTACAGTATCTACAGTAACTACAGTATCCACAGTAACTACAGTATCCGCAGTATCCACAGTATCTACAGTATCTGCAGTATCCACAGTATCTACAGTATCTGCAGTATCCACAGTATCCACAGTATCTACAGTATCTACAGTATCCACAGTATCCACAGTAACTACAGTATCCACAGTATCCACGGTAACTACAGTATCTACAGTATCCACAGTAACTACAGTATCTACAGTATCCACAGTATCTACAGTATTTACAGTATCCACAGTATCCACAGTAACTACAGTATCCACGGTAACTACAGTATCTACAGTATCCACAGTATCCACAGTAACTACAGTATCTACAGTATCTACAGTATTTACAGTATCCACAGTATCCACAGTAACTACAGTATCCACAGTATCCACGGTAACTACAGTATCTACAGTATCCACAGTATCCACAGTATCCACAGTAACTACAGTATCTACAGTATCCACAGTATCCACAGTATCTACGGTATCTACAGTATCCACAGTATCCACAGTATCAACAGTATCCACAGTATCCACAGTAACTACAGTATCTACAGTATCCACAGTATCTACAGTATCTATAGTATCCACAGTAACTACAGTAACTACAGTATCCACAGTATCTACAGTATCTACAGTATCTACAGTATCCACAGTATCTACAGTATCCACAGTATCCACAGTAACTACAGTATCTACAGTATCCACAGTAACTACAGTATCTACAGTATCCACAGTATCCACAGTATCTACAGTATTTACAGTATCCACAGTATCCACAGTAACTACAGTATCCACAGTATCCACGGTAACTACAGTATCTACAGTATCCACAGTATCCACAGTATCCACAGTAACTACAGTATCTACAGTATCCACAGTATCCACAGTATCCACAGTATTTACAGTATCCACAGTATCCACAGTAACTACAGTATCCACAGTATCCACGGTAACTACAGTATCTACAGTATCCACAGTATCCACAGTATCCACAGTAACTACAGTATCTACAGTATCCACAGTATCCACAGTATCTACAGTATCTACAGTATCCACAGTATCCACAGTAACTACAGTAACTACAGTATCCACAGTAACTACAGTATCTACAGTATCCACAGTATCCACAGTATCTACAGTATCAACAGTATCCACAGTATCCACGGTAACTACAGCATCTTTAGTATCTATAGTATCCACAGTATCTACAGTATCTATAGTATCCACAGTAACTACAGTAACTACAGTATCCACAGTATCTACAGTATCTACAGTATCCACAGTATCTACAGTATCTACAGTATCCATAGTATCTACAGTATCTGCAGTATCCACAGTATCTACAGTATCTACAGTATTTACAGTATCTACAGTATCTACAGTAACTACAGTAATTACAGTATCTACAGTATCCACAGTACCTACAGTATCTACAGTATCCACAGTAACTACAGTATCCGCAGTATCCACAGTAACTACAGTATCCACAGTAACTACAGTATCCGCAGTATCCACAGTATCTACAGTATCTACAGTATCTACAGTATCTGCAGTATCCACAGTATCTACAGTATCTACAGTATTTACAGTATCTACAGTATCTACAGTAACTACAGTAATTACAGTATCTACAGTATCCACAGTATCTACAGTAACTACAGTATCCACAGTAACTACAGTATCCGCAGTATCCACAGTAACTACAGTATCCACAGTAACTACAGTATCCGCAGTATCCACAGTATCTACAGTATCTGCAGTATCAACAGTATCTACAGTATCTGCAGTATCCACAGTATCCACAGTATCTACAGTAACTACAGTATCCACAGTATCCACAGTATCCACAGTATCCATAGTATCTACAGTATCCACAGTATCTACAGTATCCACGGTATCTACAGTATCCACAGTATCTACAGTATCTGCAGTATCCACAGTAACTACAGTATCCACAGTATCTACAGTATCCACGGTATCTACAGTATCCATAGTATCTACAGTATCTACAGTATCCACAGTATCTACGGTAACTACAGCATCTATAGTACCTACAGTATCTACAGTATCTACAGTAACTACAGTATCTACAGTATCCACGGTATCTACAGTATCCACAGTATCTGCAGTATCCACAGTATCCATAGTATCTACAGTATCTACAGTATCCACAGTATCTACGGTAACTACAGCATCTATAGTACCTACAGTACCTACAGTATCCACAGTATCTACAGTATCTACAGTATCCACAGTAACTACAGTATCCACAGTATCCACGGTAACTACAACATCTTTAGTATCTATAGTGTCCACAGTGACCACAGTATCCACAGTAACTACAGCATCCACAGTATCCACAGTGTCCACAGTATCTACAGTATCCACAGTATCCACAGTATCTACAGTATCCACAGTATCCACAGTATCTACAGTATCCACAGTATCCACAGTATCCACAGTATCCACAGTAACTACAGTATCCACAGTACCTACAGTATCCACAGTATCTACAGTATCCACAGTATCCAAAGTATCCACAGTATCCACAGTATCTACAGTATCCAAAGTATCCAAAGTATCCACAGTATCCACAGTAACTACAGTATCTATAGTATCTACAGTATCTACAGTATCCACAGTATCTACAGTATCTACAGTATCTACAGTACCTACAGTATCTACAGTATCTACAGTAACTACAGTATCCACAGTATCCACAGTATCTACAGTATCCACAGTATGTACAGTATCTACAGTATCTACAGTAATTACAGTATCTACAGTATCTACAGTATCCAAAGTATCCACAGTATCCACAGTATCCACAGTATCCACAGTATCTACAGTATCCACAGTATCCACAGTATCTACAGTATCCACAGTACCTACAGTATCCACAGTATCTA
>NC_044507.1:587500-595000 GCF_902362185.1 Chanos chanos
CACACAGACACACCTTGGAACTTCAGGGAATTACGACAATCCCAGTTTGTTGCTTGGTAAAGGGAACCATCTCACTTTCATAACCTTCACTGAATGTGTGTGTGTGTGTGTGTGTGTGCGTGCGTGTGTGCGCGTGCATGTGTGTGTGTGTGTGTGCGTGTGCATGTGCGTCTCAGGGTTTTTGTGTGATTCTGAGGAGTAAAAAACGGTAGGAAAAACAGTGCAGTCAGGCGTCCACTCCCCCCGAGGTCTGTGAGAAGACTGACCGTCTTCTGGAGTGATGATGGTCACAGGCTCACTCCTCACCACACCCTCCCCCTGGGACGTGCTGGAGCTCAGCCACACACTGTAGATCTGACCCCCCCCCAGCCCAGACAAGACCGCCCCCTGGTTCTCAGACCCTGCCACTCGCTGATGAAACACAGAGAGACACACAGACAGAGAGATGGGATTAGGACACCGTGCACTGAATGTGCGTGTCTGTGCGTGTGCGTGTGCGTGTCTGTGTGTGTGCGTGTGTGAGTCTGTGCGTGTGCGTGTGTGAGTGTCTGTGTGCGTGCGTGTATGTGCGTGTGTTAGTCTGTGCGTGTGCGTGTGTGAGTCCGTGCGTGTGCGTGTGTGAGTCTGTGCGTGTGTGAGTGTCTGTGTGCGTGCGTGTATGTGTGTGTGTGAGTCTGTGCGTGTGCGTGTGTGAGTGTCTGTGTGCGTGCGTGTATGTGTGTGTGTGAGTCTGTGCGTGTGCGTGTGCGTGTGCGAGTGTACGTATGTATGTATGTCTGCCTCTGTGTGTGTGTGTACCTGTGTGGAGACTGTATCTGTCTCATTGTTGTAGTAATAGATGGTGTAATATTGGATAATTCCGTTGGGCTGGGTGGGGGGGTCCCAGCTGAGCTGCACTGAAGTGGGGGAGAGGATGGTATAGGACACGTTCTGAGGGGGGTCAGATGGCACTGCAACACACACACACACACACACACACACACACACAACAGTTACTGGGATCTTTATGATGCATATTTGATTTTATCAAATGATTATATGCACTACATACGGTGCATTTCCTTTTCGGTGACAGGACGAGTGAGTCTGTGGGTCTTTTCAGGGAGAGGCTAAATGTGTCTGTGGGTCTTTTCGGGGAGAGGTTGAGTGTGTCTGTGGGTCTTTTCAATAAGAGGGTGAGTGTGTCTGTGGGTCTTTTCGGGGAGAGGGTGAGTGAGTCTGTGGGTCTTTTCGGGGAGAGGGTGAGTGTGTTTGTGGGTCTTTTCGGGAGAGGGTGAGTGTGTCTGTGGGTCTTTTCGGGGAGAGGGTGAATGTGTCTGTGGGTCTTTTCGGGGAGAGGGTGAATGTGTCTGTGGGTCTTTTCGGGGAGAGGGTGAGTGTGTCTGTGGGTCTTTTCGGGGAGAGGGTGAATGTGTCTGTGGGTCTTTTCGGGGAGAGGGTGAGTGTGTCTGTGGGTCTTTTCGGGGAGAGGGTGAGTGAGTCTGTGGGTCTTTTCGGGGAGAGGGTGAGTGTGTCTGTGGGTCTTTTCAATAAGAGGGTGAGTGTGTCTGTGGGTCTTTTCAATAAGAGGGTGAATGTGTCTGTGGGTCTTTTCGGGGAGAGGGTGAGTGTGTCTGTGGGTCTTTTCGGGGAGAGGTTGAGTGTGTCTGTGGGTCTTTTCGGGGAGAGGGTGAGTGTGTCTGTGGGTCTTTTCGGGGAGAGGGTGAGTGTGTCTGTGGGTCTTTTCGGGGAGAGGGTGAATGTGTCTGTGGGTCTTTTCGGGGAGAGGGTGAATGTGTCTGTGGGTCTTTTCAATAAGAGGGTGAGTGAGTCTGTGGGTCTTTTCGGGGAGAGGGTGAATGTGTCTGTGGGTCTTTTCGGGGAGAGGGTGAGTGTGTCTGTGGGTCTTTTCGGGGAGAGGGTGAGTGAGTCTGTGGGTCTTTTCGGGGAGAGGGTGAGTGTGTCTGTGGGTCTTTTCAATAAGAGGGTGAGTGTGTCTGTGGGTCTTTTCAATAAGAGGGTGAGTGTGTCTGTGGGTCTTTTCGGGGAGAGGGTGAGTGTGTCTGTGGGTCTTTTCAATAAGAGGGTGAGTGTGTCTGTGGGTCTTTTCAATAAGAGGGTGAGTGTGTCTGTGGGTCTTTTCGGGGAGAGGGTGAGTGAGTCTGTGGGTCTTTTCGGGGAGAGGGTGAGTGTGTCTGTGGGTCTTTTCGGGGAGAGGTTGAGTGTGTCTATGGGTCTTTTCGGGGAGAGGGTGAGTGTGTCTGTGGGTCTTTTCGGGGAGAGGGTGAGTGAGTCTGTGGGTCTTTTCGGGGAGAGGGTGAGTGAGTCTGTGGGTCTTTTCGGGGAGAGGGTGAATGTGTCTGTGGGTCTTTTCAATAAGAGGGTGAGTGTGTCTGTGGGTCTTTTCAATAAGAGGGTGAGTGAGTCTGTGGGTCTTTTCGGGGAGAGGGTGAGTGTGTCTGTGGGTCTTTTCAATAAGAGGGTGAGTGTGTCTGTGGGTCTTTTCAATAAGAGGGTGAGTGTGTCTGTGGGTCTTTTCGGGGAGAGGGTGAGTGTGTCTGTGGGTCTTTTCAATAAGAGGGTGAGTGAGTCTGTGGGTCTTTTCGGGGAGAGGGTGAGTGAGTCTGTGGGTCTTTTCGGGGAGAGGGTGAGTGTGTCTGTGGGTCTTTTCGGGGAGAGGGTGAGTGAGTCTGTGGGTCTTTTCGGGGAGAGGGTGAGTGTGTCTGTGGGTCTTTTCGGGGAGAGGGTGAGTGAGTCTGTGGGTCTTTTCGGGGAGAGGGTGAATGTATCTGTGGGTCTTTTCAATAAGAGGGTGAATGTGTCTGTGGGTCTTTTCAATAAGAGGGTGAATGTGTCTGTGGGTCTTTTCAATAAGAGGGTGAGTGAGTCTGTGGGTCTTTTCGGGGAGAGGGTGAGTGTGTTTGTGGGTCTTTTCGGGGAGAGGGTGAGTGTGTCTGTGGGTCTTTTCGGGGAGAGGGTGAGTGAGTCTGTGGGTCTTTTCGGGGAGAGGGTGAGTGTGTCTGTGGGTCTTTTCGGGGAGAGGGTGAGTGTGTCTGTGGGTCTTTTCGGGGAGAGGGTGAATGTGTCTGTGGGTCTTTTCGGGGAGAGGGTGAATGTGTCTGTGGGTCTTTTCGGGGAGAGGGTGAGTGTGTCTGTGGGTCTTTTCGGGGAGAGGGTGAGTGTGTCTGTGGGTCTTTTCGGGGAGAGGGTGAGTGAGTCTGTGGGTCTTTTCGGGGAGAGGGTGAGTGTGTCTGTGGGTCTTTTCGGGGAGAGGGTGAGTGTGTCTGTGGGTCTTTTCGGGGAGAGGGTGAATGTGTCTGTGGGTCTTTTCGGGGAGAGGGTGAATGTGTCTGTGGTTCTTTTCAATAAGAGGGTGAGTGTGTCTGTGGGTCTTTTCGGGGAGAGGGTGAGTGTGTCTGTGGGTCTTTTCGGGGAGAGGGTGAGTGTGTCTGTGGGTCTTTTCGGGGAGAGGGTGAGTGAGTCTGTGGGTCTTTTCGGGGAGAGGGTGAGTGTGTCTGTGGGTCTTTTCGGGGAGAGGGTGAGTGTGTCTGTGGGTCTTTTCGGGGAGAGGGTGAATGTGTCTGTGGGTCTTTTCGGGGAGAGGGTGAATGTGTCTGTGGGTCTTTTCAATAAGAGGGTGAGTGTGTCTGTGGGTCTTTTCGGGGAGAGGGTGAGTGTGTCTGTGGGTCTTTTCAATAAGAGGGTGAGTGTGTCTGTGGGTCTTTTCGGGGAGAGGGTGAGTGTGTCTGTGGGTCTTTTCAATAAGAGGGTGAGTGTGTCTGTGGGTCTTTTCGGGGAGAGGGTGAGTGTGTCTGTGGGTCTTTTCGGGGAGAGGGTGAATGTGTCTGTGGGTCTTTTCGGGGAGAGGGTGAGTGTGTCTGTGGGTCTTTTCAATAAGAGGGTGAATGTGTCTGTGGGTCTTTTCGGGGAGAGGGTGAGTGTGTCTGTGGGTCTTTTCGGGGAGAGGTTGAGTGTGTCTGTGGGTCTTTTCGGGGAGAGGGTGAGTGTGTCTGTGGGTCTTTTCGGGGAGAGGGTGAGTGTGTCTGTGGGTCTTTTCGGGGAGAGGGTGAGTGTGTCTGTGGGTCTCATCACAGATGTCTTTGACTGTCCAGGCCCAGTCATAACAGGTTCTTTGGCTCTGCACTGGGTGATATGGAAATGAAGTGTAGGGGACTGGACATGGTTAGTCCAGGCCACTGTTTTCACATGTGAACATGTGTGTTTGCATGCGAGTCTGTGTGAGTGTGTGTGTTTGTCTGTGTTTGTTAGTGTGAGTCTATGTGTGAGTGTGTGTGTGTGCGCGTGTGTATACCAGACTCTGTAGTGCTAAAGGTGATGTATATGAGAATTCCTCCATCTCCCAGACGTGTCCAGCTGGAGACAGAGGCGTTGTATAGCCCCTCTCCATCCACAGACACGACGACTGACGTCACACTCACATTCCACTCTCGCTCAGAGCTCAGGTTCCTACAGCCGTGCACGCACAGACAAATACACACACAGGTCAACACCCTATCCACACACACGCGCGCGCGCATGCACAGACGAATACACACACAGGTCAACACCCTATCCACACACACACACACGCACATGCACAGACACACACACACATGTCAATACCCTATCCACACACACATGCACAGACACACACAATTACACACGCATGTAAATACCCTATCCAAACATACACACACAGATACACACACAACAACATGCTAAAAACATGAACATTGCAAACCTCTCTCTCTCTCTGTGTCTCAAACAAGAGAGGTTTGTAATGTACACACAAGTAATCAGACTGCAAAAGTAATCACAATATCTCTACATGAATCACTTTATTTGAACAGGGCAAGAGAGTGGCTGTATTTGAAGACCACTGTCATGCATAACTCTTCATATGAGAGTAGCTTATAGCTTATGTCTGTTTTATCTCAAATGTCTGGTTTACGGTACAGGTTGAGTATCCCTTATCCGAAATGCCTGGGGCCAGAAGTCTTTCTAATTTTGGATTTTTTCAGATTTTGGAATACAAGTTGTGCGTCACTTATTGACAGGGATGCGTTCTGAGAAATGCGTTGATAGGCGATGTCGTTGTTGTGCGAACATCATAGAGTGTAATACAAACCTATATGGTATAGTCCACTACACACCTAGGTTATATGGTATAGTCCACTACACACCTAGACTATATGGTATAGTCCACTACACACCTAGACTACATGGTATAGTCTACTACACACCTAGACTATATGGTATAGTCCACTACTCACCTAGACTATATGGTATAGTCCACTACACACCTAGGTTATATGGTATAGTCTACTACACACCTAGACTACATGGTATAGTCTACTACACACCTAGACTATATGGTATAGTCCACTACACACCTAGACTACATGGTATAGTCTACTACACACCTAGGTTATATGGTATAGTCCACTACACACCTAGGTTATATGGTATAGTCCACTACACACCTAGACTACATGGTATAGTCCACTACACACCTAGACTATATGGTATAGTCCACTACACACCTAGGTTATATGGTATAGTCCACTACACACCTAGGTTATATGGTATAGTCCACTACACACCTAGACTATATGGTATAGTCTACTACACACCTAGACTATATGGTATAGTCCAGTACACACCTAGGTTATATGGTATAGTCCACTACACACCTAGGTTATATGGTATAGTCCACTACACACCTAGGTTATATGGTATAGTCTACTACACACCTAGACTATATGGTATAGTCCACTACACACCTAGACTACATGGTATAGTCTACTACACACCTAGGTTATATGGTATAGTCCACTACACACCTAGGTTATATGGTATAGTCCACTACACACCTAGACTACATGGTATAGTCCACTACACACCTAGACTACATGGTATAGTCCACTACACACCTAGACTATATGGTATAGTCCACTACACACCTAGGTTATATGGTATAGTCCACTACACACCTAGGTTATATGGTATAGTCCACTACACACCTAGACTATATGGTATAGTCTACTACACACCTAGACTATATGGTATAGTCCACTACACACCTAGACTACATGGTATAGTCCACTACACACCTAGACTACATGGTATAGTCTACTACACACCTAGGTTATATGGTATAGTCCACTACACACCTAGGTTATATGGTATAGTCCACTACACACCTAGACTACATGGTATAGTCCACTACACACCTAGACTACATGGTATAGTCCACTACACACCTAGACTATATGGTATAGTCCACTACACACCTAGGTTATATGGTATAGTCCACTACACACCTAGGTTATATGGTATAGTCCACTACACACCTAGACTATATGGTATAGTCTACTACACACCTAGACTATATGGTATAGTCCACTACACACCTAGACTACATGGTATAGTCCACTACACACCTAGACTACATGGTATAGTCTACTACACACCTAGACTATATGGTATAGTCCACTACACACCTAGGTTATATGGTATAGTCCACTACACACCTAGACTATATGGTATAGTCCACTACACACCTAGACTACATGGTATAGTCTACTACACACCTAGACTATATGGTATAGTCCACTACACACCTAGACTACATGGTATAGTCCACTACACACCTAGACTACATGGTATAGTCTACTACACACCTAGGTTATATGGTATAGTCCACTACACACCTAGGTTATATGGTATAGTCCACTACACACCTAGACTATATGGTATAGACCACTACACACCTAGGTTATATGGTATAGTCCACTACACACCTAGACTATATGGTATAGTCCACTACACACCTAGACTACATGGTATAGTCTACTACACACCTAGACTATATGGTATAGTCCACTACACACCTAGGTTATATGGTATAGTCCACTACACACCTAGACTACATGGTATAGTCCACTACACACCTAGACTACATGGTATAGTCTACTACACACCTAGGTTATATGGTATAGTCCACTACACACCTAGGTTATATGGTATAGTCCACTACACACCTAGACTACATGGTATAGTCCACTACACACCTAGACTATATGGTATAGTCCACTACACACCTAGGTTATATGGTATAGTCCACTACACACCTAGACTATATGGTATAGTCCACTACACACCTAGACTATATGGTATAGTCCACTACACACCTAGACTATATGGTATAGTCCACTACACACCTAGACTATATGGTATAGTCTACTACACACCTGGGTTATATGGTATAGTCTACTACACACCTAGACTATATGGTATAGTCCACTACACACCTAGACTATATGGTATAGTCTACTACACACCTGGGTTATATGGTATAGTCTACTACACACCTAGACTATATGGTATAGTCTACTACACACCTAGGTTATATGGTATAGTCCACTACACACCTGGGTTATATGGTATAGTCCACTACACACCTAGACTACATGGTATAGTCTACTACACACCTAGACTATATGGTATAGTCCACTACAC
>NC_044507.1:600000-607500 GCF_902362185.1 Chanos chanos
TACAGTTCACCTCAACACTTTACCACACCTCACTGTACAGTTCACCTCAACACTTTACCACACCTCACTGTAGAGTTCACCTCAACACTCTACCACACCTCACTGTACAGTTCACCTCAACACTTTACCACACCTCACTGTACAGTTCACCTCAACACTTTACCACACCTCACTGTACAGTTCACCTCAACACTCTACCACACCTCACTGTACAGTTCACCTCAACACTCTACCACACCTCACTGTACAGTTCACCTCAACACTCTACCACACCTCACTGTACAGTTCACCTCAACACTTTACCACACCTCACTGTACAGTTCACCTCAACACTTTACCACACCTCACTGTACAGTTCACCTCAACACTTTACCACACCTCACTGTAGAGTTCACCTCAACACTCTACCACACCTCACTGTACAGTTCACCTCAACACTTTACCACACCTCACTGTACAGTTCACCTCAACACTTTACCACACCTCACTGTACAGTTCACCTCAACACTCTACCACACCTCACTGTACAGTTCACCTCAACACTCTACCACACCTCACTGTACAGTTCACCTCAACACTCTACCACACCTCACTGTACAGTTCACCTCAACACTTTACCACACCTCACTGTACAGTTCACCTCAACACTTTACCACACCTCACTGTACAGTTCACCTCAACACTTTACCACACCTCACTGTACAGTTCACCTCAACACTTTACCACACCTCACTGTACAGTTCACCTCAACACTCTACCACACCTCACTGTACAGTTCACCTCAACACTCTACCACACCTCACTGTACAGTTCACCTCAACACTCTACCACACCTCACTGTAGAGTTCACCTCAACACACACCACACCTCACTGTAGAGTTCACCTCAACACACACCACACCTCACTGTACAGTTCACCTCAACACTTTACCACACCTCACTGTACAGTTCACCTCAACACTTTACCACACCTGACTGTACAGTTCACCTCAACACTCTACCACACCTCACTGTACAGTTCACCTCAACACTTTACCACACCTCACTGTACAGTTCACCTCAACACTTTACCACACCTCACTGTAGAGTTCACCTCAACACTTTACCACACCTCACTGTACAGTTCACCTCAACACTTTACCACACCTCACTGTACAGTTCACCTCAACACTCTACCACATCTCACTGTACAGTTCACCTCAACACTCTACCACACCTCACTGTAGAGTTCACCTCAACACTCTACCACACCTCACTGTACAGTTCACCTCAACACTTTACCACACCGCACTGTAGAGTTCACCTCAACACACACCACACCTCACTGTACAGTTCACCTCAACACACACCACACCTCACTGTACAGTTCACCTCAACACTTTACCACACCTCACTGTACAGTTCACCTCAACACTTTACCACACCTGACTGTACAGTTCACCTCAACACTTTACCACATCTCACTGTACAGTTCACCTCAACACTTTACCACACCTCACTGTACAGTTCACCTCAACACTTTACCACACCTCACTGTACAGTTCACCTCAACACTTTACCACACCTCACTGTACAGTTCACCTCAACACTTTACCACACCTCACTGTAGAGTTCACCTCAACACTCTACCACACCTCACTGTAGAGTTCACCTCAACACACACCACACCTCACTGTACAGTTCACCTCAACACTCTACCACACCTCACTGTACAGTTCACCTCAACACACACCACACCTCACTGTAGAGTTCACCTCAACACTCTACCACATCTCACTGTACAGTTCACCTCAACACACACCACACCTCACTGTAGAGTTCACCTCAACACTTTACCACACCTCACTGTACAGTTCACCTCAACACTTTACCACACCTCACTGTACAGTTCACCTCAACACTTTACCACACCTCACTGTAGAGTTCACCTCAACACTCTACCACACCTCACTGTACAGTTCACCTCAACACTCTACCACACCTCACTGTACAGTTCACCTCAACACTTTACCACACCTCACTGTACAGTTCACCTCAACACTTTACCACACCTCACTGTACAGTTCACCTCAACACTCTACCACACCTCACTGTACAGTTCACCTCAACACTCTACCACACCTCACTGTACAGTTCACCTCAACACTCTACCACACCTCACTGTACAGTTCACCTCAACACTCTACCACACCTCACTGTAGAGTTCGTCTCAACACTCTACCACACCTCACTGTACAGTTCACCTCAACACTTTACCACACCTCACTGTACAGTTCACCTCAACACTTTACCACACCTCACTGTACAGTTCACCTCAACACTTTACCACACCTCACTGTACAGTTCACCTCAACACTCTACCACACCTCACTGTACAGTTCACCTCAACGCTCTACCACACCTCACTGTACAGTTCACCTCAACACTTTACCACACCTCACTGTACAGTTCACCTCAACACTCTACCACATCTCACTGTAGAGTTCACCTCAACACTTTACCACACCTCACTGTACAGTTCACCTCAACACTTTACCACACCTCACTGTACAGTTCACCTCAACACTTTACCACACCTCACTGTACAGTTCACCTCAACACTTTACCACACCTCACTGTAGAGTTCACCTCAACACTCTACCACACCTCACTGTACAGTTCACCTCAACACTTTACCACACCTCACTGTACAGTTCACCTCAACACTTTACCACACCTCACTGTACAGTTCACCTCAACACTCTACCACACCTCACTGTACAGTTCACCTCAACACTCTACCACACCTCACTGTACAGTTCACCTCAACACTCTACCACACCTCACTGTACAGTTCACCTCAACACTTTACCACACCTCACTGTACAGTTCACCTCAACACTTTACCACACCTCACTGTACAGTTCACCTCAACACTTTACCACACCTCACTGTACAGTTCACCTCAACACTTTACCACACCTCACTGTACAGTTCACCTCAACACTCTACCACACCTCACTGTACAGTTCACCTCAACACTCTACCACACCTCACTGTACAGTTCACCTCAACACTCTACCACACCTCACTGTAGAGTTCACCTCAACACACACCACACCTCACTGTAGAGTTCACCTCAACACACACCACACCTCACTGTACAGTTCACCTCAACACTTTACCACACCTCACTGTACAGTTCACCTCAACACTTTACCACACCTGACTGTACAGTTCACCTCAACACTCTACCACACCTCACTGTACAGTTCACCTCAACACTTTACCACACCTCACTGTAGAGTTCACCTCAACACTTTACCACACCTCACTGTACAGTTCACCTCAACACTTTACCACACCTCACTGTACAGTTCACCTCAACACTCTACCACATCTCACTGTACAGTTCACCTCAACACTCTACCACACCTCACTGTAGAGTTCACCTCAACACTCTACCACACCTCACTGTACAGTTCACCTCAACACTTTACCACACCGCACTGTAGAGTTCACCTCAACACACACCACACCTCACTGTACAGTTCACCTCAACACACACCACACCTCACTGTAGAGTTCACCTCAACACTTTACCACACCTCACTGTACAGTTCACCTCAACACTTTACCACACCTGACTGTACAGTTCACCTCAACACTTTACCACATCTCACTGTACAGTTCACCTCAACACTTTACCACACCTCACTGTACAGTTCACCTCAACACTTTACCACACCTCACTGTACAGTTCACCTCAACACTTTACCACACCTCACTGTACAGTTCACCTCAACACTTTACCACACCTCACTGTAGAGTTCACCTCAACACTCTACCACACCTCACTGTAGAGTTCACCTCAACACACACCACACCTCACTGTACAGTTCACCTCAACACTCTACCACACCTCACTGTACAGTTCACCTCAACACACACCACACCTCACTGTAGAGTTCACCTCAACACTCTACCACATCTCACTGTACAGTTCACCTCAACACACACCACACCTCACTGTACAGTTCACCTCAACACTTTACCACACCTCACTGTACAGTTCACCTCAACACTTTACCACACCTCACTGTACAGTTCACCTCAACACTTTACCACACCTCACTGTAGAGTTCACCTCAACACTCTACCACACCTCACTGTACAGTTCACCTCAACACTCTACCACACCTCACTGTACAGTTCACCTCAACACTTTACCACACCTCACTGTAGAGTTCACCTCAACACTCTACCACATCTCACTGTACAGTTCACCTCAACACTCTACCACACCTCACTGTAGACACACACTCATATATACACAGTTAGCACACACTCACACATATTGTCATATATACACAGTTAGTATACATACAACACACACACATTCACACGCACTCGTATGTACACAGTTAGCACACATACAACACACACACTCATGTAAACACAGTTAGTACACACACAAAATGCTCATACACACACGCGCACACACACACACACACAAAGACACAGAGACATAGACACACGCATGCACACACACGCAGACTCACCATCCTCTCCAGAGAGCATGAGGAGAGGCTCAGACGCCTGCTCTCCGTGGCCGTGTTGTGTGTATGCGCGCACAGACACGTTGTAGTGTGTGTAGGGTCTGAGTCGCTGGAGGGTGACGTTGGCTGTGCTGGTGTTGATGGCCTGGCTGAAGGTGCCGTTGCTGTAGGTGACCTCATAAAAACGTATCAGGCCGTTGGGTTTGACGGGTGGAGACCAGGTCAGCGTAGCGGTGGAGGAGGTGGTGCTCACCACAGCAAGGCCAAACGGAGGAGAGTCTGGCACTGAGCGACGGAGCAACGGGAACAAGAAGGGGGAAGAGATTTAGAGGAAAGAGAAACACGCAGAGAAGAGGACAGGGCAGAAAGAGAAATACGTATGTATGTGTTTGTGTATGTGAATGTGTGTGTTTGTGTACGTGAATGTGTGTGTTTGTGTACGTGAATGTGTGTGTTTGTGTACACGAATGTGTGTGTTTGTGTACGTGAATGTGTGTGTTTGTGTACATGTGTGTGTACGTATGTGTTTGTGTATGTGAATGTGTGTGTTTGTGTACGTGAATGTGTGTGTTTGTGTTTGTGTATGTGAATGTGTGTGTTTGTGTACGTGTGTGTGTACGTATGTGTTTGTGTATGTGAATGTGTGTGTTTGTGTATGTGAATGTGTGTGTTTGTGTATGTGTGTGTGTACGTATGTGTTTGTGTATGTGAATGTGTGTGTTTGTGTATGTAAATGTGTGTGTTTGTGTATGTGAATGTGTGTGTTTGTGTATGTGTGTGTGTATGTATGTGTTTGTGTATGTGAATGTGTGTGTTTGTGTATGTGTGTTTGCATGTATGTGTTTGTGTATGTGAACGTGTGTGTTTGTGTATGTGAATGTCTGTGTTTGTGTATGTGTGTGTGTACGTATGTGTTTGTGTACGTGAATGTGTGTGTTTGTGTATGTGAATGTGTGTGTTTGTGTATGTAAATGTGTGTGTTTGTGTATGTGAATGTGTGTGTTTGTGTACGTGTGTGTGTACGTATGTGTTTGTGTACGTGAATGTGTGTGTTTGTGTACGTGAATGTGTGTGTTTGTGTACGTGTGTGTGTACATTTGTGTATGCGTGTGTGTTTTTGTGTGTGTGTGTCACTAGCGTAACCACAGGTGTGGGCCATTTAAATCTGAAGCTGGCACACCCAGTATTATCATAACAAATGTACAAGTTAGCAGCAAGATAAAAAAAAACCTTAATATTATTTCTCATTATTTCTAACACTATTGAAATTAATAGGGAAAGACAGACCAATGGACAGAGACTTCCTGTCAGTTGTAATGAAAGTGTGTATGTGTGTGTGTGTAATGTGTGTGTGTGTGTGTGTGTAATGTGTGTGTGCGTGTGTGCTTGTGTGTGTGTGTGTGTGTGTGTGTGTGTGCTTGTGTGTGTGTGTGTGTGTAAAATGTGTGTGTGTGTGTAATGTGTGTGTGTGTGTGTGTGTGCTTGTGTGTGTGTGTGTGTGTAAAATGTGTGTGTGCGTGTGTGCTTGTGTGTGTGTGTGTGTGTGTGTGCTTGTGTGTGTGTGTGTGTAAAATGTGTGTGTGCGTGTGTGCTTGTGTGTACTTGGTTTCTTATCTTCTTATTATTTTACTGATTTTACTTACTTTAACACTTTGTACTGTGTAAGCCATGTTACACTGGGGCCAAAGTCATAAACCCCACTAATAAGGACAAGCATAGGTGATTGTGTGTGTGTGTGTGTGTGTGTGTAATGTGTGTGTGTGTGTTTCTGTACCATCCTCAGGTGTCACTGCATAGATATCATCCTCCTCTGAGAGAGGACTCTCTCCCACTGCGGTTGATGCTGCTACACGTATCTTGTATGTGGTATATTTATCCAGTCCTTCAGAGAGTACAGCATAGTTAATGACCAGCCCACAGCAGTTACAGGTCATAAACAGCCTAGAACAGCTACAGGTACTAACAGTGTATAACTGTTATATGTAGTGGTCAGCCAACACCAGCTACAGGTAATAAACAGTGAATACAGGTGCTACATCAACATACAACTGGTGTATGTACATCCTATAAATGATCACTGAAATCCCTCAGAAATTATGTTCAGTACAAAATAGAGAAAATGCATCTCATAACTAGTGTTTCTATCCAGAAATATTTATAAAATGTTATAACACAGTCAGTAGAAAAGCACACACAACTAACACATGGTTCCTAATGTGTGTGGTTTACACACATGGTAAATAAACTGTTTTTGACTTCTTATCCAGACTTTAAACCCCATCTATGTATTTATTAATGAGCTGATGTCTTAGCTCAGCCATACAATGATCAATATGCCACATCAGCGTGAATTTGTGTGAGTGTGCGTCTGTCTGTCTTTATGTGTGTGTGTGTGTGTGTGTGTGTGTGCGTGTGTTTGTTACCTGTGAGGAGTATGTCGGTGTTGTTGGTAATTTGCTGGGTTGCCGTGTTGTCATGGAGATTAAGAATGTAGACCGTGTAATGTGTGATCTTCCCATTGGGATTAAGGGGCGGATCCCAGCTCACCAAAATGGAGGTGGAGCTTATGTTTTGGTAGGACACACCCTGAACAGAGCTGGGCACTGAAGAGAGTAAAAGGGCTTAGTCTGAACAGAGAACACTGTTTTAGTGCATAAATAAAATAATAAATAATAAATAAAGCTTTATGGTACAATTTGAAAACTGAACAGATTAAAAAAGTAAAATATGCATCATTGTAAAACCTGTGTTTCTATTAGTGTAAAATATTGACATTTTTGTAAAGGGAAGTTAACATAACATAAATGTCTAAGACAGAGACCATCAGTGATGATTTCGTTTGACTGAAATTCGTGTTAAACCTGGACATTAGCAAAAAAAAGTTTACATCAGTAAAAAACGTTTACATCAGACTTTCCATTAATGTAAAATGTGTTTGCATTGGTCTGATAAACTGTCTACA
>NC_044507.1:620000-647500 GCF_902362185.1 Chanos chanos
TTTTAATGGGGGTGAATCAATGTAATCATTTGTATTAAAAGTCATATCTATACAATCTTTTGTCTGAAATATCAAGTCCTCTGTGTTCAAACAGAAGAGGTCTGTGAGGCCCTTTAGGGGTGTAATGACCTCGCCTCCCCCCTTGTCTGCTTCAGCCACTCAGCGTTCAGCGTCGCCGGTCTACTGATCACCGGTCTGATCACCTCTCACCACCTTCACCTGTTTGCTCTTTAATTTCATTAAGTTTCCTTCTTATTTAAACCCCTTAGTTGTGCACATTCATCGCGAAGTATACTCTTGGTTGAGCACCACAGACCTTTGCCTGTTACCATTGTGAGACGAACCCCGTTTGAACCGACTTGTGAGACGAATCCAGTTTGAACTAACTTGAGACAAACCCCGTTTGTATGCACTTTGAGACAGACCTTGTCATGCTTTCCAGTTCCTTGTTTTCCTCTGTTTTTGTTTTAATAAAATCCTGTGTTGTGCACTTGCGTCCTGCTGTAGTTTTGGTTCTTCTGACAGAAGACTTCGCTGCACCATGGACGCGGTGAACATTCCCCATGGAGGAGAGTCCAGACCATCGCGGGGAGTCCTCGCCGGTGCCAGCCCTGGCCGAAGCAGTTGCAGATCAGCAGCGTGAGCTTGTCCAACTCCGAGCCACCATGGGTGAAGTTGTCCACCGCATGGAACAACTCACGACTGTTCTGCGTCCGCCTCCCGTCCCGGTTCCCCCGCCTGCTCCGCCAGCCGAGCCTTACCGTCTGCATGATTCACCGATCAAACTTCCTGAACGCTATAAAGGCGCCCCCGCTGATTGTCACGGTCTCATGCTACAATGCCAGTTATACTTTGCTCACCATCCTTCCCTTTCAGACGCAACTAAGATCGCTACCATCATCTCGCGGCTGACAGGAAGGGCCCTGCAGTGGGCGACCGCCATCTGGGAAAGAAGAGGTGAGGAAGTTGCTACTTATGAACGTTTTGAGAATCTGTTTCGCGCAGTGTTTGATCACCCACCAGAGGGGCGAGAGGTGGGCGAGAGGCTGCTCCAGCTCACCCAGGGCACCTGCTCTGCTGCTAACTACGCACTGGCCTTTCAGACTGCTGCTGCTGCCAGTGGCTGTAATGAGCCAGCTCTCTGTTCAATCTACTGGCGAGGACTCAGAGAGGATATCCAAATGGAGCTGGTCTGCCGCGGTGAGAGCATGAGTCTGGACTCCCTCGTTGCCCTGTCTGTCCGTTTGGACCGTCTGCTGCGTGAATGCCTTCGACTAGCCAGACCTACCAGATTGCTGCTCCAGTCCCACTCAGACCCTGAGCCCGAGCCAATGAAGATTGGTCACACCCACCTCACCAACACTGAACGTCGCCACCGCATCGAGCAGGGTTTATGCCTCTACTCCAGAGAGGAGGGTCACCAGCTGGCGGGCTGCCCCGTGAGACCTGCTCGGTCTCCAAGGTCCATCAGAGGGACGCTGCCCCGGGAAAGGACCTACCACAGTGAGGTAAGCGCTCCCTCTCTAATTCTGGCGGCAAAACCATTCATGGTGCCGGTGACAGTTCACTCCGGTGATTTCTCCTCCTCCATTTCAGCCCTGCAAGATTCGGGGGCGGCGGGCAACTTCATCAGTGGTGCCTTGACTTGGGACCTTCAACTTACCCTCCGTCACCTCCCAACTCCGTTCTCTGTACACGCCTTGGATGGCCGCCCTGTGGGAAGCGGATCAATCACTCACACCACCAGTGCTGTCAGTCTCACTGTGGGGGCCATCCATCATGAGGTCCTCACATTTCTAGTGCTGCCTGGCTCCCTTCACCCACTCATCCTCGGACTACCTTGGCTCCAGAACCACAAACCCACCATCTCGTGGACAGAGAGAGAAGTTGTCGCCTGGTCTTCAACCTATCAGCATCGGTGTCTACAGCTAGTTTGTGCAGCCACATCTGTCGAAAGCCCTCCATTCGCAACTTCTCCTGAGATCCCCAGCCAATATCACGACCTGGCAGAAGCCTTCAGTAAAGATCACGCCACCCGTCTCCCTCCTCGTCGCCCTTGGGACTGTGCCATTGACCTCCTCCCCGGTGCTTCACCTCCTCGCAGTCGAGTGTACATCCTCTCCCTGAAGGAAATCCGAGCCATGGAGGAATATATCAGCGAGGCTCTGCAGCAAGGTTACATCCGCCCCCTACCTCTCCAGCCTCGGCAGGTTTTTTTCGTGGAGAAGAAGGATGGAGGTCTGCGCCCCTGTATCGATTATCGGGGGTTAAATGCCATCACGGTGAAGTACCAGTACCCACTCCCTCTGGTCCCTTCAGCAACAGAGCAACTCTGGGGGTCCCAGTTCTTCACCAAATTGGACCTCCGCAGTGCCTACAACCTCATCCGAATCCGGGAAGGGGACGAGTGGAAGACCGCTTTCAGCACAACCTCTGGCCACTACGAATATCAGGTGATGCCATTCAGTCTTGCACCCTCTGTCTTCCAGGCTATGGTGAATGACGTGCTGCGGGATATGCTGGGACGGTTTGTCATTGTCTACATCGACGACATACTCATCCACTCTGCCACGCTCCCGGAGCATGTCATGCATGTGCGCATGGTCCTGTCTCGGCTTCTACAACACCAGCTCTACGTGAAGGCAGAGAAGTGCGTGTTCCATCAGACCACCGTCACCTTCCTAGGCTATGGGATTGGACCTGAGGGAGTGAGGATGGAGGAGAGGAAGATCAGCGCCGTGACAGAATGGCCAGAACCCAGCACTGTGAAGGGGCTCCAGCGCTTCCTAGGGTTTGCCAATTTCTACCGCCGCTTCATCCGGGGATTCAGCTCGGTGGCTGCCCCCCTCACGGCTCTCCTCAAGGGGCAGCCCAGACGGCTCCACTGGGGAAATGCGGCCAGGGCTGCCTTCTGCCAGCTTAAGGACCGTTTCACCTCCGCTCCGATCCTGAAAATGCCTGACCCTCAGAAACAATTCATCGTGGAGGTGGATGCTTCCGACGCTGGTGTGGGGGCAATTCTGTCCCAATGACATGGTGAGCCGTCAAAACTATTTCCTTGTGCCTTTTTCTCCAGGAAGCTGTCCCCGGCTGAGAGAAACTATGACGTGGGCAACCGTGAGCTCCTGGTGGTGAAATTGGCACTGGAGGGATCTCAGGAGCCATTCCTTGTCCTAACCAACCACCGCAACCTGGAGTACATCCGAGTGGCAAAGAGGCTAAACCCCCGTCAAGCCAGGTGGGCCCTGTTGTTCTCACGCTTCAATTTCACCATCACCTTCCTTCCAGGGTCCAAAAATGGCAAAGCTGATGCCCTATCTCGTATCCACGGGTCCTGTGAAGCTCCCTCAGAAGAAAAAAACATCATCACCCCTTCACTGATCGTTGCTCCAGTCCAGTGGAACTTTGATGAGGACATCCGGAGGGAGCTCCGTAAGGAACCTGCGCCAGCAAACCGACCCGTGGGTAAGATTTACGTCCCCACTACTCTCAGAGACAGACTAATCACTTGGGCACATTCCTCTCCGTCTTCAGGACACCCTGGTACAACCCGCTCCATTCACCTCCTGTCCACAAGATACTGGTGGCCCACCTTGGCTTCTGACGTGCAGCGGTATGTCCAGTCTCGCTCCATCTGCGCCACTACCAAGTCCCCACGGGAGGTCTCTGCAGGAAAGCTACTGCCGCTACTCATCCCACGGAGACCATGGTCTCACATAGCCCTGGATTTCATCACAGACCTCCTCCTGTCGGATGGAAACACCACGGTCTTGGTAGTGGTAGACCGATTCTCTAAGACCTGTCGTCTGATTCCCTTTGCCTCTCTTCCCTCTGCTCTCCAGGTTGCGGATGCCCTCTTCCACCACGTCTTCCGTTGCTATGGCCTTCCAGAGGACGTGCTCTCTGACCGTGGCTCTCAGTTCACCTCACGGGTTTGGAAAGCCTTCATGGAGAGACTGGGAGTTCTGGTAAGCCTCACCTCCGGTTACCACCCGGAGTCCAACAGCCAGGCATAGCAGACCATCCAGGACCTGGGAAGGTTTCTTCACAGCTACTGCCACCATAGACAACATGACTGGTCACAATTTTTGCCCTGGGTAGAGTATGCCCAGAACTCCTTGCGTCATTCCTCCACCGGCCTGACGCCTTTCCAATGTGTCCTTGGATATCAACCTCCCCTGTGTCCCTGGAATCCGAGCCAGACAGGGCTCCAGCAGTGGATGATTGGTTTCGGCGTGCGGAAAGGGTCTGGGAGATGGCCCATGTCCATCTTCGTAGAGCCGTCCGCAGGCAGAAGATCCAGGCTGATCGTCACCGCCGGGACCCACCTGAATACCACCCTGGAGACAGAGTCTGGCGCTCCACTCGAGACCTAAAGCTCCACTTGCCTTGCCGTAAACTCAGTCCTCGGTTTGTGGGGCCCTTCAAGGTCGTCCGAAAGGTCAACCCGGTCACCTACACATTGCAATTGCCACCCGGTTACAAGGTTTCACCCTCTTTTCATGTTTATTTCCTCAGGCCGGTGATTCCTGGTCCCTTGGCTGATGCGGTCCTCCCAGACACTCAGCCTCTAACGCTGGAGATCGATGGCGCACCAGCCTACACAGTGCACACACTCTTGGACTCCAGGCGGCGTCAGGGCCGCATGCAGTACCTGGTGGACTGGGAGGGGTACGGTCCTGAGGAGCGTTGTTGGGTTTCCCGCTCAGACATATTGGATCCCAATCTTATTGCTGAGTTCCATAGGGCTCATCCAGATCATCCTGCTCTTCGCCCTTGGCGACACCCCCCTGGCCAGCGGCACTCAATGGCTGGAGCCGTGCGTCGGGGGGGGGGGGGGGGGTTGGGGGGGGGTACTGTAACGACCTTGCCTCCCCCCTTGTCTGCTTCGGCCACTCAGCGTTCAGCGTCGCCGGTCTACTGATCACCGGTCTGATCACCTCTCACCACCTTCACCTGTTTGCTCTTTAATTTCATTAAGTTTCCTTCTTATTTAAACCCCTTAGTTGTGCACATTCATCGCGAAGTCTACTCTTGGTTGAGCACCACGGACCTTTGCCTGTTACCATTGTGAGACGAACCCCGTTTGAACCGACTTGTGAGACGAATCTAGTTTGAACTAACTTGAGACAAACCACGTTTGTATGCACTTTGAGACAGACCTTGTTGTGCTTTCCAGTTCCTTGTTTTCCTCTGTCTTTTGTTTTAATCAAATCCTGTGTTGCGCACTTGCGTCCTGCTATAGTTTTGGTTGTCTAACAAGGGGCGAATGGGTGACGACTTGGCGGCATAAGTGCAAAGCCAAAGCTAACGCTAAGCCTAGCCCACGAGAGAAACACCACTCCCCGCTTCACGTGTCAAACAGGTTTGCCCTCCTCAGTGAAACACCCGCTGAGAAACCTGAAAGAGCTCTGGTTATAGGAGATTCCATTTTACTGCATGTGAAATGAGCTAGACCCAGCAGCCTCAGTTAGCTGTGTACCGGGAGCCAGGGCGCCGGACATAGCAAGTAATCTTAAAGTGCTAAGTAAGCATAGGTTTTCAAAGATAGTTTTTCATGTGGGAGCTAACGATATACGCCCTCGTCAATCAGAGGTTACTAAAAGTAATATCGTAGAGGTGTGTAAATTAGCGAAGACGATGTCTGACACAGTAATGGTGCTGCTCTCAATTCTTGTAACATAGCGTATAGTCTCAGAACAGTTAATCTGTGACAATCCAGAGCCAAGGCCAGGGAGCAGACAAGCAGGCTAAACCGACCGTCTGCTAGCTGCACAGAGTCGTCACCCAGGTTAAACTATATTGAGACTGTGTCTGTTCCCCGACCTATACGAAAATGTAGAAACACTCAGAGAATTTGTTCTAGTAATTTAATTAACATAGATTTAAATCATACTGAATGTACCGCCAGCACCTTCGATCTAAAGTTAGGACTGTTAAATATTAGATCTCTTATGCCTAAAGCGCTCATTGTCAATGAAATTATTACTGATCAGGAGTTTAATGTACTGTGTTTAACAGAAACGTGGATCAAACCAAATGAGTACGTCGCATTAAATGAAGCTAGTCCTCCCGGATACAGTTATATATACCAGCCTCGTGTAACTAGCAGAGGAGGAGGCGTTGCAGTTATTTATAATGATCATCTAGGCATCATACAAAAACCTCTACATAAATTCAATGCATTTGAAGTTCTTTATACAAACATAACGTACATAGCCACAAAAAATAAGTCTACCCAGTCTATCACACTTACTATTATTTATAGACCTCCCGGGCCTATTTATCAATAATCTTTATCAATAATCTTCCAGAGTTATCAACTTGGATCACTGTCACACCCCACAGAACTTGATTAGGCAACTGAATCCTTAGAGTCAGCGTTCCGCAACACCTTAAATAATGTGGCCCCACTTAAAAGGAAAATAATCAGAGAGAAAAAACTAGCTCCCTGGTATAATGAGCACACACGCACCTTAAAACTTACCACTCGAAAATTAGAACGTAAATGGCGCCAAACTAAATTGGTAGTATTCCAGTTAGCATGGAAGGAGAGCCTCCTGAGCTACAGAGAAGCTCTTAGTGCCGCTAGATCAATGTATCTCTCCACCCTAATAGAAGACAACAAAAATAATCCTAGATTTTTATTTAATATTGTATCAAAACTAACTGGGAATAAGAGTACCTCGGAAACAGGAACACCATCAATATACAGTGGCGACGCCGTCATGAATTTTTTCAATAGCAAAATTTTAAATATCAGGCAAACAATTCAGACTATAAATTTTAAACCACATAATTTGATCACTAACACTGTAGATAACAATATAACTATATCAGATCAGTGATTAGAATGTTTTACTCCCCTTCAAGTGACCGAATTAACCTCACTAATTTCTTCATCAAAATCACCATCTTGTGTATTAGATGCCTTACCTACACGTTTCCTCAAACAGGTACTACCAATAGTCAAACCTCTTCTAAAAATAATCAGTTCCTCCCTTAGCACTGGCTACGTACCTAAATCCTTTAAACTAGCAGTCATCAAACCCCTAATTAAAAAACCTGACCTTGACCCCTGTTCATTGTCCAACTACAGGCCAGTATCTAACCTCCCCTTTATCTCCAAGATACTAGAAAAGGCTGTAGCACAGCAGTTATGCTCATACTTACATAGGAATAACATTCATGAAATGTATCAGATCAGTCATAGCACAGAGACAGCACTGGTTAAAGTTGCAAATGACCTATTACTGGCCTCTGATCAGGGTTGTGTCTCCTTGCTTGTGTTGCTTGATGTTACAGCCGGGCACACCAACCGCAACATAAAGGGGACACAGACAGTTCGGCTCAAAGTCTAGGGGGTTTTTATTAAACTGAAAAGCACGAAGAACACAACATAAATCAACGCAGCCTGCTCCAAAGTTAAACTGCCCGCCCTCTTCATGCCAGGCTTGGGGTGTATTTATAGGCAGGAGCAAACCATGCTCAGGTGAACCAGACAGGTAGCTTAAAGGTGACACCTACCTGCCTGGAAGAATAGAAAAGAGAAGTAAATAAGGCAAGTCACCAGCAGGGGAAAACACAATCAATGTCACTGTGCTAACTTAAGGGGCAGAGGAACATAAAACTTGATCTCAGTGCAGCCTTTGACACCATCGATCATACTATTCTCCTTGATAGACTAGAAAATGTTGTTGGAGTTAAGGGAACGGCCCTCTTATGGCTTAGGTCTTAGTCTTGCTGGAGTCCCTGCCTGCACTTGGCACACGATGATTTTCCCTTAACCATTATGTGGAAATGAAAATCTAACAATGTCTCTCTCTCTCTCTCTCTCTGTCTCTCTCTCTCTCTCTGTCGAGCCACACGTGCTACTCTTGAGATACCAGTGATCCTGACTCGCCCTGCCCTCTGGACCGATCCATCCTGGTGTTATCATCTTTCATCCCCCTGTCAGCCTCCTGTCAGCATCGCCATCCCCTTTGTTTGTGCTTTTTTTACTTGCAATTGTAATTGCCCACTGGGCCTGCACCTATTGCACACCTGTCTGGCCAAGGAGGGGTCTCCTCTCTCTGTGGTCCTTCTCAAGATTTCTCCCATTTCCCCATTTCCCTTTTGGGTTTTTGGGGAGTTTTTTTTTCTTGCCCGCCATGAGGATTAAGTCAGGGGGTGCCGTCCTGTCTTGATTTGACTGTTGTGGCCTGTAAAGCCCTCTGAGACTGTAAACAGTGATATTGGGCTCTAAATAAATTTGAAACTTGAAACTTTACAGACCAATCAAGTGCAGATATTCTAGCATTTCTTTATGCGACAGAGATGTATCTAAAATCTATCAACAGCAGTCAACCGTTATCCCCTAGCGAGTGCTCTATGTAGCAAACACTATATAGTGAGAGAGTGAGTGAACCAGTGAGCATTTCAAACATGGGGTCAGACTATGACACTGTCACAGTGGACATTAAAAGCACTTAGTGTTTCCATGGTGATGAATTCAGAGGATAAATGGCAGAAAGGGGAGATCTCTCATAGATCCATAGCTCTCTCTCCTGATCAAAAATGAATGATCAATGAATAATTTAATGAGATTACAGGGCTGAATATCACTGGCTTCTTCCCCTCTGGCTGGATATTCACAACAATCCTCCTGTCACTTCACTTTAATAAAAACATTTTTTGTTGTTGTTGTTGATTTTAAGTCTGGGGCTTTTATCCCTCTGTTTTGAAACTTGGATAATATCTGTCTGTCTGCTGTAAGTTAATACACACACACACACACACACACACATATATATATATACACACATGTAAAATATGTATTGTATATATAGCATTTATACTGTAGTGTAACATATATGTAGTACATCCCATAAGGAGAGTGTGTGTGTGTGTGTGTGTGTGTGTGTGTGTGTGTGTGTGTGTACCTTGATGTTGTATGTAGCTCCAGGTGACAGTGTGTTCAGTAAGGTCTCTGGTATGTCCAGGCTCTTGGTTATTTCAGTGAAGGCGGAATCAGGGTGAGGACACATCTCTTTGTATCTGATGACAAATGAGTGGATGGTTGGGTCAGCGGGTGGAGGCATCCGCCAGGAGAGGAGGATCCCGTTCGACCCCACCCTCTCTCCATCCGGCTTAGATGGAGCAGCAGGGACTAAACACACACAAACACACACACACGCGCGCACACACGCACGCACGCACGCACGCACAGGCGCACACACACACACACGCACGCACACACACGCACACACACACACGCACATACAGACACACGCACACACACACACAGACACACGCGCACACACACACACACACGCACATACAGACACACGCACATGCACGCACACGCACGCACACGCGCGCACACACAGACATGCACACACGCACGCGCACACACACACACATGCATGCACGCCCACACACACACACACACACGCACGCACGCACACGCAGACACACGCACACAAAAGTAGGCATAAATTTACTGGGTTCCACTTAATGTTAGAGAGTAGATAAATAGGAGACAGTTGTAGATAAATACGTTTAAACACATAAAGTATGTATTGCCATACATTTCAACACAGGGAATATGTCTGCAGAGCTTGTGTACATAAATATGTTAGGGACAGTGTCTGGGTTGTGGCCATGGATGGGTTTAGGCTCGGAGAAGGTTTATGGTGCATGTGTATCCACACCACACCGTAATGATCACTCTCTCCATAAAGGTTCACACATAAAGACTCTACAAGATAGTGAGGGTCACAGTGTTGGAGGTGATGTGTTGAGTTATGAGAGTCAGAAAGAAAGGTGCATAAACAGGAAACAAAGCAGGCAGAGATGGGGCCCATCCTTGACCTAGTCTGTCACCGTCAGTCGTCCTAATACTAAATAATGTCCTAATACTGTCTCTCAGTGACACTGACTCTCATTCATCATCATCAATAATTCAAAGGAAACACACAAAAGGAGTACACATGATTCTCCTTCTGACTGCTTAGCAACACACACACACACACACACACACACACACGCACGCACGCACACACATCCACGCGCACACACGCACGCGCACACATGCACGCAGCACACACACACAAGCACACGCACGCACGCACGCCCACACACACACACACACACACACAGACACAGGCACACACACACACACACACACGCGTGCACACACACAGACATGCACACGCACACACACACGCACACACAGACACGCACACACACACACACACACACACAGAGGCAGGTTTACCTGATTCATTGGTGGTGACCATACGGCTTACTGCTGGAGAACTGAGGCCTGAGGAGGCCACAGCAGTGACAGCCATTGAGTGTGTTGTCCCCTGATTAACACACACACACACAGGCACACACATGCCATACACACACACACACACACGCCATACACACACACAGGCACAGACACACATGCCATACACACATAGGCACACACACGCCATACACACACACAGGCACACACACGCCATAAACACACACAGGCACACACACACACGCCAAAAACACACACACACAAAAGGACAAAGTGTGAGCATAGATTGTAATTAGCTTCTATAATAAGTATTAAGAGTCTTTCATTTTAAACTCTAAAAACAAACCAACCATTGCAAATCTCTAAACTCATATACTAACTGAATTCAGGTAACTGCCAGATAGGACTGCTTTAAAACATCACTTTAAAACTGTCAGCTCTAAATTCTAATCCAAACTCCAGACCTTACAGATAAACATACACTCACACACACACACACAATCAATAACCTGCTCAATCAAAAGTTTCAACATACACACACAAACACTTACACACACACACACACACACACACACACACACACTTACAAGTACACACTAATCTACAATCACACACACACACACACACACACACACACTGTATGAGTTAACACCACAGAAATACAAGGCTTTTTAATACCAACACAAGATGTGTAATCACAAAATTAACACTAAAAACTAGGGATGTCCCGATCTGATCTCAAAGATCGGTATCGGAGCCGATCAAGGCATTTTTTAACTGATCGGTATCGGTTTTACTGAGCACCAGCCTACGCCCGATCCTTCGTTTCTGACACCTGTGTGACAGCTGACGTAAAACGGAGAGCATAATTTGTGGCAGAATGAGGCTAAAATGTCTGCAGTGTGGATATATTTTAAACTGGGAAATGAAAGCAGTCCAACAGCCACTTGTAATGTTTGCAATGCGAGCATTTCGTGAGGCAGCAGTAGCACAGAGCTGCGTTCAATAGGCTACACTACCACTTTGATACGGCACCTAAAAAATAAACACTCAGCGAAATACAGTGACTCAGTCACTCAGGTAACACAGTCAAAGGCTGCTCTGAAGCAACACACATTGGAGTATATACTTTTAAAAGGAGAGAGATATTTCCTCGAGACAGCGACAAGGCCAAAAAGATTGACGAGAGGGTAACTGAATTAATCGCTTTGGATGACCAGCCCATGTGGTAGCGAATACAGAGGTGCGTTCAAACTCGGCAAATTGAGGCGAACGGGTTTTCTTTTAACTTTTAAATCTGAACGTATTTTAGGTCACCATACTCCGACAACATTAATCCTCAAGGCTACTAATAACAACCAAGATATCATTTCAAAATTGAAACACCTAACACTTTAGCTGTATGTGATGTATGCAAGTTAGCCTAAACTAAGAACTACAGAGAGCAATACAGTCGCTTAACTAACGCAAAGGATTAATAACGATAGCATTAAAAAAAGAGGCTTTCAGAAAAAGTATCAACATAACTGACAGTTAGACAAGTTAAACACTTGAATAATTGTAAGATTAAATAAAATCGGACACTTACATATATTTCCTAGTATAACTCCCACAGTATGCCTTACCCTCTCGACACTGCATTTCAGACTCTGCTCTACCGGAGATTTACAAGAAGGTTTACTTTGGTATTTTGTAAAATAAAGCAATAAAAAAAGTAAGGCTTGGATGCTTAATGCATTTGCTATTCAGTTGTCAAGCATATACACTGAACTGGTTTTAATAACTTTCATGTATTTGACATGTGCACTGTGCAACTGTATTATCTAGGAAAATGCAAGTATCGGATCGGGACTTGGTATCGGCAGATCCTCAATATTAAATGACTCGGATCGGGGGCAAAAAAACTTGATCGGGACATCCCTACTAATAGCACAGGGACTTGCAGCATGAAAGTAACAACAGAATGGAGTCATAAAGTCTACAGTGATTACAGAACTCTGTCAGTGAGACAGTCTAAACCGTCAATAAACAAAAACAGTTTGGCAACAAGACAAGTATGAAACTTGTTCACACACACCACAACCAACTCACACTAACACTGTGTTTGTGGCAATGGGAACGGCAGTGGCTGAGACAGGACCAGCTCCTACACTGATTCATCTCTACGGAGTAAACAGCTTTGGAATCCGGCCACAGGATCAGCCTTTAATACAGTTTAATATGTTCTGGTATCGTTTCATATGAACCAAGATGAGCCCCACCAGACTGTGACTGCTTACAAAAGCAGACAGTCTCATCACTGAACTGTGAGGTGTGTTGAGTGTACAGACTGTGTCACCGATCAACTCCTGAAGAATTTAATCAACTGAATCTTCTATGAGAGGAAACGATGTAATCTAATCTAATCTAATCTAATCTAATCTAACTGAATCTAATCTAATCTAATCTAATATACAATTGTTGTTTAAAAGGCTTGTGTAATACTGTTAGGCAAGTGGCAGTTTATTTCTCCTTTAAGAGACAACGTGGAAAAGTTCAGAATAAAAGATGTCGCCAGGTCAGAGGAACTACCTAAAAATGTCCTGTCAAATGGTGTTAAGGGAACTGACAGTTCTCCTTCCCAGATGTATGGCTAGTCATTCATATGATAAAACCAACAGATTCATCATTTGTAGGATTACACGGACAAGGTTTATATCCATCTAAAGGATCCTGTAATAGAATCCTTTAAGCATCCCATTATGTCATACATTAGTTAACTCAGCTTATCTTAACACACAAATTAAACACGCATTAACACAAAACAACTAAACACATATAAACACATTAACTAAACACACATTAAAACACAACACCCACTTAACACACTAACTAAATGCACATTAAAACACAACACCCACTTAAAACACATTAACACACTAACTAAACACACATAAAAACACAACACCCACTTAACACACATTAACACACTAACCAAATCACATTAAAACACAACACCCACTTAAAACACATTAACACACTAACTAAATGCACATTAAAACACAACACTCACTTAACACACATTAACACACTAATTAAACACATATTAAAACACAAAAAACACTAAACACACATTAACACACTAACTAAACACACATTAAAACACAACAACCACTAACACACAATAAACCACAATGCTCACTTAACATTAACAGACTAATTAAACACACATTAAAACACAAAAGCCACTTAACACACATTAACACACTAACTAAACACATATTAAAACACAACACCCACTTAACACATATCAACACACTCACTTAACACACATTAACACACTAACATATTAAAACACAACACTAACTGATAACAAATGAAGGCGCTCAGGGCCCATGCTTCTCAGTTTGAATGCTCAGCCACAGTAATGTGGAAACTTCCAGAACAATGTCCAGCAGCTGCCATCCCCAGTGCACACATACCTGTCCCAGGTGAGTCCAGGTGAATGGAGGCTTACCTGAGTGAGGCTGGGAAGGGAAAGACACTTACCTGTGCGGAGCAGAGGCCTAGAGACATAGTGAGGAGCAGAGTGAGGCAGGGAGACATGGTATCCACTCCAGGGGAGAGAGGAGCACACAGGACCTTGAACAGGTGGCTGAATGGTGAGTGTGTTAGTGAGTTTGTGTTAGTGAGTGTGTGTGATCAGGGCTAGCTGCTCCGCCACAAAAGCAAGAGCCTTATTAAAACTTAACTTCTCTCTCCCTCTCTCTCTCTCTCTCTCTCTCTCTCTCTCTCTCTCTCTCTCTCTCTCTCTCCCTCTCTCTCTCTCTCTCTCTCTCTCTCTCTCCCCCTCTCTCTCCCTCTCTCTCTCTCTCTCTCTCGCTCACCCTCCTTTGCACACCCCTCCCAGCAGATACAGATACCCAACAATTTGACACCTAGTACACAACCACAGTGTGCGCATGCGTGCCCGTTTGTGTGGGTTTGTGTGGGTTTGTGTGCGACTGTGGAAAAGAGAGAGTGAGAAGAGAGGGAGAGTATGTTTTGAGTGTACTGTGTTAACATACATTTAATTAATTGCCTGACGCACTCAGTACCTGTGTGTGTCCATCCTGAGTGATTGCTATGGCAACAGTGCTTTCAGTCGAGACGCACACATCCAGAGGAATAGGACCCCTCGTACAGAAAAGGAGAAATGTGGACACTCACACTCTCAAGACTGGCAGGGACACACACACACACACACACGCATGCACACACACACATACACACACACACTCACTCACACATACACACACGCACATGCACACTCACACATACACACACACACATGCGCACAAATACAAACACACACACACACACACACTCACACATACACACACACACTCACACACACGCACACTCACACACATCCTTATAAAATTCAAAATCCAGTCTAATATTTTTTCATTTTAATATTTGGACCGCCACCTCTCTATCACTGAACTGTTTCTAATGGCCCTTACAGTCAAAATTTAAAAACTACAAATCCCAGAGACCACACCACTGATATTACACAAGGTGAGGACATTGTTCAGCAGATGGGAATGAGGGCCAAACGGTAGATGAAACAAGTCCAGTGTAGTGCACAAGGGCCTGTTTATGTCTTCATTACACAACAGCGGTCAAACCGTTCAGAACTACAGAGCAGACTCTGTGAATGCTATCCACCAGGCGCTTTTATTGGTCCCCCTCTGAACAGTCATTCACTAATCAGAACAAATATCACACACACACACATACACACACACACAAAGGTACAAGCACCAAACATATCACACAGGTAGACACACACACACACACACACACACACATCACACAGGTACACAAACACACATCACACACACACGCACACAGTGCGAAGCATTGTGCTGGGTCATTCCTCTGGATTTGGCTTCTGCATTATTGAGGGAGAGAGAAACCTGAGCTGACTGAGCTGTACTCTGTTGCTAGGCGACTGCTCAGGTGAGACTATCCACATCAAAATTTAAGCAGGACTGATTCTCTTTTCAAATTCTCCAATACACAAATACACACACACAACTTTGCAATCACCTATGCAATTCTTTATTAGTGGGGTATATGACTTTGACCCCAGTGTAACATGGCTTACACAGTACAAAGTGTTACAGTAAGTAAGATCAGTAAAGTGCCCAGCAAACATAAGAAACCAAGTACACATGCACGCGCACACACACACACAGTCATACACACACGGCCACACAACCACATACTTACACACACAAATACAGACACACACACAAATTTAGTCAGAAAAATTCTGAACCACCCCAAAAACCCTGACCCAAATCATTCAGAGAAAACTGAACAATTTTCACAGGAGACTTAGAACTCCTACCATGTATCCATCCTTGGGGCGTGTCCATCCCCTGGCCCCTGGGGGCGTGTTCAGGCCATATACATGGAGTTTAGCTCCTGCTCAGTGAATCTGACACCCTTAGATTAGGCCGGAAACAGACTGAGCACGAGAGAAACACAAACAAATAATATCATGAAATCAAGAAATTCATTCCCAATGAAATCCCAATTCAAGTTTAAATGTAATCTACATACAGCTAACATGTGTCATAGGTCACTTTTACAGGTCGTGAGCAACATACCGTAAATTCTAAAATAAAAGCCGGGTCTCAAATAAAAGCCCTGGGGGTGTCACCTAAAGGACAGAGAGGCTCAGGCATTATTCACATCAGCACAACAACATACGGTAATTATTTACATCAGCACAACAACATACAGTAATTATTTACATCAGCACAACAACATACAGTAATTATTTACATCAGCACAACAACATACAGTAATTATTTACATCAGCACAACAACATACGGTAAGTATTCACATCAGCAAAACAACATACAGTAATTATTTACATCAGCACAACAACATACGGTAATTATGCTCCCTCAGGACAACAACATACAGTAATTATGCTCCCTCAGCACAACAACATACAGTAATTATGCTCCCTCAGCACAACAACATACGGTAATTATGCTCCCTCAGGACAACAACATACAGTAATTATTTACATCAGCACAACAACATACAGTAATTATTTACATCAGCACAACAACATACAGTAATTATTTACATCAGCACAACAACATACGGTAAGTATTCACATCAGCAAAACAACATACAGTAATTATTTACATCAGCACAACAACATACGGTAATTATGCTCCCTCAGGACAACAACATACAGTAATTATGCTCCCTCAGCACAACAACATACAGTAATTATGCTCCCTCAGCACAACAACATACAGTAATTATGCTCCCTCAGCACAACAACATACAGTAATTATGCTCCCTCAGCACAACAACATACAGTAATTATGCTCCCTCAGTACAACAACATACAGTAATTATGCTCCCTCAGTACAACAACATACAGTAATTATGCTCCCTCAGCACAACAACATACAGTAATTATTTACATCAGCACAACAACATACGGTAATTATTTACATCAGCACAACAACATACGGTAATTATGCTCCCTCAGGACAACAACATACAGTAATTATGCTCCCTCAGCACAACAACATACAGTAATTATGCTCCCTCAGCACAACAACATACGGTAATTATGCTCCCTCAGGACAACAACATACAGTAATTATGCTCCCTCAGCACAACAACATACAGTAATTATGCTCCCTCAGCACAACAACATACAGTAATTATGCTCCCTCAGTACAACAACATACAGTAATTATTTACATCAGCACAACAACATACAGTAATTATTTACATCAGCACAACAACATACGGTAATTATGCTCCCTCAGTACAACAACATACGGTAATTATGCTCCCTCAGCACAACAACATACAGTAATTATGCTCCCTCAGTACAACAACATACAGTAATTATGCTCCCTCAGCACAACAACATACGGTAATTATGCTCCCTCAGGACAACAACATACAGTAATTATGCTCCCTCAGCACAACAACATACAGTAATTATGCTCCCTCAGCACAACAACATACAGTAATTATGCTCCCTCAGTACAACAACATACAGTAATTATTTACATCAGCACAACAACATACGGTAATTATGCTCCCTCAGCACAACAACATACAGTAATTATGCTCCCTCAGGACAACAACATACGGTAATTATGCTCCCTCAGCACAACAACATACAGTAATTATGCTCCCTCAGTACAACAACATACGGTAATTATGCTCCCTCAGCACAACAACATACGGTAATTATGCTCCCTCAGGACAACAACATACAGTAATTATGCTCCCTCAGCACAACAACATACAGTAATTATGCTCCCTCAGCACAACAACATACAGTAATTATGCTCCCTCAGTACAACAACATACAGTAATTATTTACATCAGCACAACAACATACGGTAATTATGCTCCCTCAGTACAACAACATACGGTAATTATGCTCCCTCAGGACAACAACATACAGTAATTATGCTCCCTCAGCACAACAACATACAGTAATTATGCTCCCTCAGCACAACAACATACAGTAATTATGCTCCCTCAGCACAACAACATACAGTAATTATGCTCCCTCAGCACAACAACATACAGTAATTATGCTCCCTCAGCACAACAACATACAGTAATTATGCTCCCTCAGCACAACAACATACGGTAATTATGCTCCCTCAGTACAACAACATACAGTAATTATGCTCCCTCAGCACAACAACATACAGTAATTATTCACATCAGCACAACAACATACAGTAATTATGCTCCCTCAGTACAACAACATACAGTAATTATGCTCCCTCAGCACAACAACATACAGTAATTATGCTCCCTCAGCACAACAACATACAGTAATTATGCTCCCTCAGCACAACAACATACAGTAATTATGCTCCCTCAGCACAACAACATACAGTAATTATGCTCCCTCAGTACAACAACATACGGTAATTATGCTCCCTCAGTACAACAACATACAGTAATTATGCTCCCTCAGCACAACAACATACGGTAATTATGCTCACCACTCTGTTACTATTCGTTTCACTCTTTAACAGAAATACCATATCGATAGTGTTCTAACTCACATGGACTGTAGGACTATGTGTGTTTAAGGTCCATTATTAGTATTCAGGGACATCACTGCCAACACTCTCTCCTTCCTATTTCCTATGTGTTATTTCATTATTTCTATGAGTCATTTCATATAACAGCACGTCTCAACGGTACTTGGAAAAAGTCACAGAAGGGAAAGAATCGTCTGATTTTAGATGGCGTAGGTACAGTAGGGACATGTCAGCCGGGGAGCTGGAAACAGAAGAGCAGATTTGACCTTTAAACCTGTCATCACTTCAGCCTGTTCCCATCTATCCTCCTTGATTAACAACAACACAAATAATTCACAGAATTATCAACACTATTTGAGGTAAATATAATAAATGATTACCACTTTCTTTTTGTGATAGCATTACTGTTTTGTTTTGTTTTTTCAAACTACTGCATCGCAGATGGTTTTAATCTGTCGATAATTGTGCTCTTCGTTCTCTCTCTAAATTCAGGTGATATTGGTACATTAAAATGATCTGCGAAAACTCTGCAGTCTTAATGATCATGAAACATCTGCTTTTCTGTGGTCTGTGTGCTAAACTTTATTGAGCATTGCACACAAGGTGATGCAATATACAGATATGTATATTGCATCAGCTTAACTAAACATTCTCACATTGTAGCTTTCACAACAGCACACAAACTTAAAACAACCTGCACTGTTTCATCTGCATTATGATCCTGCAGATCAGAGTAACATATTAAATAATGGCCTGTCTCTAATAATAAGGGCCTGGTTCTTTCTTCAGTTGAGGCAAATGAAGGCCCCGGCCACTGTTTGAGAATTTACTGTAATGTGGTCAACCTACTCCACCTGTTTCCACTAGAGGGCAACACTGCAGCCACCATCACACAGCAACTTCAGCAATGAGGAACAACGGGTAGTAGGTAGTGCGTGTGTGCATGTGTGTATGCATACGTGTGTGTGTGTGTGTGTGTGTGTGTGCATGTGTGCGCATGTATGTATCTTTGTGTGTGTGTGTGTGGTTGTGTGTGTGGATGAGTGTACCTACTCTGACAGTGTAGTACACTGCTGGGATTCTCCATGAAGGTGATATATGATCTTCTGTCTCTGATCATACTGAGAAATTGCTCCTGTAAACATTACCCTGGTCTCGGGCAATTTTTGCACCTGCAGAACAAGAACAAACAAACAAAGAGACAGACACACACAAACACAAACACACACGCGCGCACACACACGCAGACACCCACGTACACATGCACATGCAAACACGCACACACACGCACACACACACACGCCACACACACACATGCACACACACACACATTACCTCAATTAGCTGAATCAGGAGCAGCCACAGAAGAGTACTTCCGTCCATGTATCCCCTCAGTTCATCAAGTTTCTATCACCGGATATAAATTCGCGCTTATGAAAGATGTTTTAAAAAGATCCCGCTGAACTCCGCTTTCCGCTGCATACAAACAAAATATACTTGGAAAATAGAATTCAGCGCTGGGACGAACTTTGGGGTGAAATTTCTCCGAAAGCTTTGAACTTGGCGCGCTTTCTGCCTCTAGGTAGCCAGCTAATGATCGCACTCTAGAAGATGCGTATTCTGATTTATTCAGCATGGGACAGGATCTCTCTCTCTCGCCTCTCCCCTATACACACCAAACGCCACTCCCCTCCGAAAGTTCCCCCTCCTCCTGGATTTCTTTCTCAGAATGAATAAGAGAGAGTTGTCATGCCAACCAGGGCATCCAGTCGGTCTGCAGCCACTTCATAAATAATCCAGAGTTGTCTCGGGTCAGTCGGTCCACTACGGGGGAGTTTTGGGTTGACAAGCGTACAAATGCGAAACTTCGGCAGGAAATCTCCCTAAATTCCAACGCATTGTTTATGTGTTGTGTTATTACACTCAGATTACGCTCAGCCCTGGTCTTTGGCAGGTCTGCTATTTCTAGCCAACGTCCAAATTTACGTACAGAAATCGGTTGCAAGAATACAACGGCAGGATGGCGTCAAGGTATTTAGTCGCTTACATGAATAACAACACAAAAAAAGCAGCTTTACAGTACCTTGACACGAACACGAATTGACGTTCGATAACCCATTTCCAAAGTCTACTAGTCCACAAGGCCACTGCACTGTCTTCCAATTAGGCAAGACACACACACCATCAGAGAGAGAGACAGAGTATGGTATAGAGAGGGGGTATGGATTGATGTTACAGAAAATGATCAGTGGACAGGTTTGTGTGTGTGTGTGTGTAATGTTCAGTGTGTGTGTGTGTGTGTGTGTGCTGGTGCCATGCTGACAAGGCAGGAAACCATGGGGAGGACCAGTGCCTGCATCATTTTAATTAATCAGTCTGGAAGAAAAACACACACACGCACACATGCAAACACACACATATACACACACACACGCAAACGCACACATATACACACACTCAAACACACTCACATGCACACACACAAACACACACATATACACAAACACACACACACACACACGCAAACACACACATATATACACACACACACACACAGACTCAAACACACACCCAAACACACTCACATGCACACACACTCAAACACACACGCAAACACACATGCAAACACACACACACTCATGCAAACACACAGTTCTATTCTTGTGAGAACACTCACTGACATAATGCATTCCCTAGCCCCTTACCCTAACCTTAACCATTACAACTAAATGCCTAACCCTAACCCTTACCCTAACCCTAACCTAAACCCAGTGGTGGAATGTAACAAAGTACAAGTACTTCGTTACTGTACTTAAGTACATTTTTCATGTATCTGTACTTTACTTAAGTAGATTTAGTTGTGGGTACTTTTGACTTTTACTCCACTACATTTTACAGCAAATATCTAGACTTTCTACTCCACTACATTTCTACAATGCATTGCGTTACACGTTACAGTCACATTGCGTTTTTTTGTATGTTTATTGGTTTTAAAGTAATCAATGGCGAGAGGGGAACTGGTGCACTGAACCAATCAAAGCGGGCAGGTAATGTTAGACCCTCCTTCAACACGAGCGGGGCGCGCCCGCAGCAGCAGCAGTATCAGCAGCAGCACTAACCGGTGATAAAACACCCAAAATGGATTCGAGAGAGGCCACCACGGAGATTCAGCCATTAGACATGCGCCACCCATGGCCTTATTTAAGAGAGTTGTTTGAGATAACCGGTTCTAAAAATGATTCATGGAGATTCCGCTGCCATCTTTGTCTCCCTCGAAAACACGAGATACTAGCTTTCAAAAATTCGCCGTCAAATTTGAAGAAACATATCGAGGTAAATTAAGTTGCTTAACGCTACCTGGCTTTTGCATGTTAAATTAATTTAGGTTAGTGAAGTGTTATGTAACCTTAGCTAGCCTCTTGTTCAAATCCACCACTAGCAACAAGTAAACACGATTAAATTATTATAATCTAGTGTTAACTGGTAAGTAACACATGCATGTTGCTAACGCAATGTAGTCTTGGTCCTGGGTGTTTGCTTTGATGCTAGATCCCGGGAACAGCGGTGGTTATGTTGCTTGTGTGGCTAGGGGCCCTTTAGCCTTGTGCTCCTTCAGAGTTAAGGTTTAAAATTAGTTGGTATTATAGAATGACAGGATTAACATCGTAGTAATTACTTTAAAGATACCTTTGTCTTAATTACACTAAAATGGACTTTAAAAGTCAGACTGTCAACGCTACTTGGCATGCTTATATTGAGCCAAACCAAATTTCCATCTCCTGTAAGAACAGTCTGGCAAAAGTATAAATTTTGTAATAGATAATATGTTGAAATCCTGTGTTAGGATCAGTGCCTATTCCTTTGTTAGGTGTTTAATGCCCCTTTTTTCAGGCAGACAACTTTGACTTGAATGTGTTTACTGCAGTCAGTATAACACAATGGTTTTGCATTGTGTTATATTGTGTTTGGTTTTATTTACAGTTAAATAAAAACTTTCAAAGGTATAATCAGTCCTCTTTCTTATTTTGCTTAATGGCTTTTAACTCTGCAGGTCAACCCTGAAATTCTGATTCACAGAATCGTAAGTCCAAGTGTGAACCGTGTCACAGCGGGTAAACACAATAAAAACAATAACCTTTCAAATAATTGATAAGAGATTGTTTGCCAGTGTTATCAGTAGCATCATCTGCAGCATTGTTAATTAAAATGGCACAGCCCATACTATTGATGTATTAAACAAAATATACATACAGTAGGCACACAATGATATTGTAGACCATTGCATTAGGGAATACATTCAGCAAGTACTTTTAATACTTTAAGTATATTTAAAAGCAGGCACTTACTTACTTTTACTCAAGTAAAAAGGTTAAAGTGGTACTTTCACTTTGACTAGAGTAAATTTTTGTCTGTTTATTTGTACTTTTACTTAAGTACAGTGTTTGAGTACTTCCTCCACCACTGCCTAAACCTAATTCTAACTTGAACCCTAAAACCAAGTCTTAACTCTCAAACAGCCCTTTGAAGAAGTGAGGACCAGCCAAAATGTCCTCACTTTCCTGAAATGTCATCACTCCCAAGGTCTGAAACTCAAACTGGTCCTCACAAGGGTAGCTGTACAAGTACACACTCACTCAAGCACACACACACACACACACACACACTAGGGGTTGCACGGAATACTTCAAGTACTTGAGCAGTTACATCAGTTCTCAAGTTTCTACATTAACATCGAGTACTTGTTAATCGCGTGATGCTAGATCTCTCACGCTCTGTTTCCAGTTAGTAGTGGTGGGCAGCTTGAATTATTTTAGTGAACCGGTTCTTTCAAGCAGTTCAAGAAACTGAACCGGGTTTTTTTTCGGGTTTTCCTGAGTTTTGATTCTTTTGCACTTCTGGTACATTTCCTCACTCATCTCTAAAGCACTCACTGAAGCTTTCCACTGAATGCAAAAGGCCATGTACAAATCCCATTTATACTTCACTGAAGCATTCACTGAAGCTTTCCACTGAATGCAAAAGGCCATGTACAAATCCAATTTATACTTCTGCGTCCAATCTAGGCTCTGTGTAGCCGCGTGGCCTACGCCAGGGGTGTCAAACTCCGGTCCTGGAGGGCCAGGGTCCTGACGATTTTTGTTTTCACCTCTTAGTTACCTGTTGATTTTCACCTTGAAAACAGGTATGGACACTCTTCAGTCAATCAGAGATTCTATTTAGTTGGTCTACAAGAAAAACAGCAGGACCATGGCCCTCAAGGACTGGATTTTGACACCTGTGCCCTACGCCGTAGCCTGACGCGCACCTTCCTAGAAATGCAACTACGCGTTGAAGCAGACCACAACACCTGTGATTGGTCCACTTGGTAGCATCACCCTCCTTCTGCTCAATCGGTTCAATGGTCGTACACACCATCTCCTCCGATGTCTTCTCTCTTTTCTGTGTTGCAGTCATTTCAGTTAAAGTAATTTGTTCAACATTTATTAGTTCCAACTCCAACATGATCAACTCAAAAATGGCAAACTGAGCGCTCGTTATTTTGAGAGCTCCGTTTCTTTGTCCCCCAAACTTTAGAAACTAGTCCTTACTTTAAATGCAAAACTTGTTTTACAGATATTGCTGTGCAAGGACTGAATTCCACTTTTTATTACTCCATCATTTGTAATGCACGAAGAAATCAACACAGTGGCATAGAAATCCAATCCAACTTGTGTAGGCTACGGCACAGGCTCCTCGTAAAGCCTATGCAGAAGTATAAATCAGCCTGATAAAATAATTTCTCAAACTGCATAATTTCAATAAAGCCATTTATTTCTTCTTCGCTAATATTCCCTTCATATTTTAATTCATGTAAATTTACATTCCCCCCCCCCCCTATAAATCAGCTCTGTCTTCCTGTGGCATCTTACTAACACTCTGAAACAGCAGAACAAACCAGGACAAATTTATATATACTCACTTTAATGTCGTTAACACAGCTAAACTTACTCAATAAAGCCCCAAAACCCCAGTGTAACAGAAGCTTACTGATATGTCTCAGTTCCACTACATTACTACACATAGTTTTGTCCTTTCACACGACTCTGAAGAGACCATATTTAAAAAAGGGCTCAGACAGAACGAACTGTGGTCAAATCAGTCAGAACACTCAATGACTCACAAATGTGACTCATACAATCAGAACACTCAGTGACTCACAAATGTGACTCATACAATCAGAACACTCAATGACTCACAAATGTGACTCATACAGTAGGAGCACTCAGTGACTCACAAATGTGACTCATACAGACGGAACACTCAATGACTCACAAATGTGACTCATACAGACGGAACACTCAGTGACTCACAAATGTGACTCATACAGACGGAACACTCAATGAGTCACAAATGTGACTCATACAGACGGAACACTCAATGAGTCACAAATGTGACTCATACAGTAGGAACACTCAGTGAGTCACAAATGTGACTCATGCAGACGGAACACTCAATGACTCACAAATGTGACTCATACAGTCAGAACACTCAGTGAGTCACAAATGTGACTCATACAGACGGAACACTCAATGACTCACAAATGTGACCCATACAGACGGAACACTCAATGACTCACAAATGTGACTCATACAGTAGGAGCACTCAATGACTCACAAATGTGACTTATACAGACGGAACACTCAATGACTCACAAATGTGACTCATACAGACTCATTAAAGGTGACTAAAGGGAGAAACAAAAAAACAGAAATAACATGGTTTGTATTTTTGTATGTACTGATACACACTGCAGATGTTCCCGCTGTTAAAGTGTCCTGGCAGACAGTCAGTTTCAAGCCTGTTTTTTTTCACCTAGTAACACCTGATTAATGGCTGCAAAGATTTTACACTGTTACAATATTTAGAATTGCTACAACTACATGTTGCTACACCGTCAACTTTAAAACTGTTATTTTCATGCTAACTCACTAGAGGGCACTCATCACAGCGTGTGATTAGAGCCAGTGACTGAAAAGTGTTTGCACAATCTGCAGTCAGCAGTGTCTGAGTTAACTGAACTCTGGCAAACCAGCTCTGCTTTACCCACCATCAAGTCTTCTAGTTGCAAAGTACTAATGCTAGCAGATACTAATATTACAAGACTCTACATCTTGTCTACTGCGCCGTGGCAAACACGCTAACGTCACACTTTTCAGTCTGTTCAGTGAGACAGCATTTACAACCAAGCTCTCAAACAAACTCTATCAGAAGCTCATAATCTGTATAGATATTGAAGATCAAGTAAAACAACAGCACTACAAGATTATGCAGACACATGTAGCCAATGAAAACCAATCCTGACTCCACAGACTTCCCACACCCACAGTCTCATACACTGACATACACACAACCTGTGCATGAGAGCATAGGGGCCTGTTTTATTTGGGAGAGGTGTATGGGTAGACATTTCTGTAGTCTGTTAGCTAGTTCCACTGACAGGAGCAGTCCATGGGCTCTTGGTAGTTGTAGTCCACAGTGGTTGCATTGCGTGTGCAGTAAAGCTGAATGATGCGATTTTGTAGTCCGTTTTCTCGGCAGCATTTGCAGAAGCGGGCGTGGCTGTTTATATTAAAGTTAAATATGGTCGCCGATGGGCATTTACCATCACATGAGTACACAGTCACCTGAAAGAGAGAGAGAGAAAGTGAGTACGTGAGTGGAAAACTGTTGAGACCTGACGTGTGAATATTTCTCTCCTGACGTGTGTTTATATGTTTATATGGTTATATGACGTGTGTTTATATGTTTATATGGTTATATGACGTGTGTTTATATGTTTACATAACGTGTGTTTATATGGTTATATGACGTGTGTTTATATGGTTAAATGGTTACATGACGTGTGTTTATATGGTTATATGACGTGTGTTTATATGGTTATATGGCGTGTGTTTATACGGTTATATGGTTATATGGTTACATGACGTGTGTTTATATGGTTATATGACGTGTGTTTATATGTTTATATGGTTATATGACGTGTGTTTATATGGTTATATGACGTGTGTTTATATGGTTACATATCGTGAGTTTATATGGTTATATGACGTGTGTATATCTTTATATGACGTGTGTTTATATGTTTATATGTTTATATGACGTGATTTATATGTTTATATGAGGTGTGTTTATATGGTTATATGAGGTGTGTTTATATGGTTATATGACGTGTGTTTATATGGTTATATGGCGTGTGTTTATATGGTTATATGGTTATATGGTTACATGACGTGTGTTTATATGGTTATATGACGTGTGTTTATATGTTTATATGGTTATATGACGTGTGTTTATATGGTTATATGACGTGTGTTTATATGGTTATATGACGTGTGTTTATATGGTTACATATCGTGAGTTTATATGGTTATATGACGTGTGTATATCTTTATATGACGTGTGTTTATATGTTTATATGTTTATATGACGTGATTTATATGTTTATATGAGGTGTGTTTATATGGTTATATGAGGTGTGTTTATATGGTTATATGACGTGTGTTTATATGGTTATATGACGCGTGTTTATATGGTTATATGACCTGTGTTTATATGTTTATATGACGTGTGATTATATGGTTATATATCTTGTGTTTATATGATTATATATCGTGTGTTTATATGGTTATATGACGCGTGTTTATATGGTTATATGACCTGTGTTTATATGTTTACATGGCGTGTTTTTATATGGTTATATGACCTGTGTTTATGTGTTTATATGGTTATATGAGGTGTGTTTATATGTTTATATGTTGATATGACGCGTGTTTATATGGTTATATGCGGTGTGTTTATATGTTTATATGTTGATATGACGCGTGTTTATATGGTTATCTATTGTGTGTTTATTATGTATATATTTCTGTATATGTGTATGTTTCTCTCTCACTCACTGGGGCGTTGCTCCTACAGTCGTCTTTTCTGATGGTGGTTCTGATGGCGACTCTCTTACAGTTCTTACCGTCTTCTTTACCTACACACACACACACACACACACACAGACACACAGAAATCAGAATCTCACATACACACACACACACACACACATACAGAAATCAGAATCTCACATACACACACACACACACACACACACACA